>NC_084621.1:56156977-56434477 GCF_033978795.1 Nerophis ophidion | reverse complement strand
CACTACACACAGGAAAAAAGTTAAAATAAGTTATGATGTGATGTGACAGGTGGTGACAGTACACTTACTTTGAGACAAGAGCTATACTGATCCATGCTTGCTTATGCTTTAAGGTCATATCCAACAATTGCGACAACCACATTTAACTGTTAAGTGAGTTTCACTTTTAACTAATTTCTGCTGGTGGTGTGCCTCCGCATTTTTTCAACTCAAAAAATGTGCCTCGGCTCAAAAAAGGTTGAAAAACACTGTTTTACATAACAGAAATTCAAGTATGTTTTCCTTGAGATTCACCTGAACAGTACTAACCTTGAGAGCTTGACCACTATAGAGCAGCCATCATTTACATCTCTTTGTATTTCAATGATGTGTTTTCTTTGAGATTCACCTGAACAGTACAAACCTTGAGAGCTTGACCACTATAGAGCAGCCATAATGTACAGCTCTTTGTATTTCAATGATGTGTTTTCTCTTCATCAGTGTATTGTTTGTTTTCCGTACAGCGTGTTGTTGACGGTGGTCCGAAATGTTCAGCAGGCGAAGATTCGTTTTCTCCATGCAGCCTTTGACACTGCAGGAGAGTGCCTCCTGGCTGGTGATCACCTCGGCAACATCTACGCCTTTGACATATGTAGAAACAGGTGAATAAGTTAGCCTCAGAAGCCCTTTGAAACATTACATTTATGCGACTTGTACTCTGGCAATTGAGCTGTGTTTAACTCTCTCAATCATTCACAATCCTTATGTAATACAATATCATATATTTTTCTTTTTTATGCATTCCAACTCGTAAACAAACACCAGCAAAAGTCAGCTAACAATGGAGCCAACGGGAGTTGCTTTATTCCGCCTATAAAGCGCTCTGAAAACGTCTAAACCTACATCAACGATTTGTATACATGTTGTAAGTCTATATGTAATGTAATAACAGGCATATTTACAATAACATTTATCATTTACATATTTTCCTCATTTTAAGCATGCGGTGGCGGTTAACTTCACTGACACATCACATTTGCTTTTCCCTTCAACATCTACTAATCATGCAGACTTCATGAGAGCCAACGATGATTACTTTGGGACAAATGATGATCCAAATGCTATCTGTAAGCCTAAATGAATATACAGAGGATGAGTTTTAAAAGTTGTGTGCCAAACAGATTAAGCTTTAGTGAAACACTAAGCATCATGTAGCAGTATTGCTAGATGCTGAACAAGTTATATCAACTTACTAAAACAATTACTTACTGTACAATGTCTGCTCTCACTGGGATGCCAATTAATGGGATTTTTATATCTTCCCATTTAGCTAAAGAATTGGTCATAATCTTCACAGAGGATTAAAAAAGGTGTTGCAAACATGCACATATTCTTGTCGTTTTCGCCATCTCTGGGTCTAAGTTGGATGTCAAATTTGACCAACTTCTTGGTTTATGGCCACATCCTTCTACTATCCAGATGAGATGCATGATTAATAATCTAGAATGAACTTTCACCAGCTCAGAGGCGATGCAGCAGCTCATTGGCTCAATATGTCAATATAACAGCATAAGTTAGTTAGCTCTCTGTTATCACGGCATGGCTAAAAGTAGTTTGTCTGCATTAGTGCTGAATATTTGGTAAATATTCAGGTCACCACATGTAAATAAGGTATTGTAGCGGTAAAGTCCTATACTATTACTGCCACTGGTTGCCGAATATAAATGAAGCTAGTTCAGACGTGGGCAGCCGGCTAATAATTGATGTCCAAAATTGTGTCCATGTTTAACAAAAATATTTAATTTCATAAGGTCACATTATATTACACACTTTGTACAAAAACAGAAAATACACGGGAGCAAACAAATACCAGCCTGGCACAGTCAAAAACTGTTGCGCCTCTACTCAGCAACACCTGGGCAACATCCCGACTCCTCCCTAAATAGACAGGCACTTGGCCTTGGAGCCAACCCCTTTTGTGATGTCATCAATTTGACAGACAGAAAGTGTATTTGGCTCTAACAGGTATTGTTGACGGTTTTTGTGTTTTTAGGGGGCTTTATGGGTACAATAGGGTAGTCCCATTATCTGCCTTATTTCACTACTTAGAATGCATAAAAAAAGAAAGAAGTATTTGTTTTTAATTTGCATAGGGATTGTGAATAATAGACAAAATTCCGAAAAATAGTGCAGTTCCCCTTTAAGGTATCCAAGAAACTATGTTTGCTGACAACACCTATTTACATTGGGACAGGTTTAGTTAAGGTTATAAAATGGTTTAATACAAATAGCACATCATTGACATTTATAATGTCTTCATAATGTAAAAATAAAAATTGATCAATCCAAAGAATTTTGGCATTATTGTAGAAACTATAAATAAATCATACCAAGGTGATTGTACAATACCTGGCTAAAATATGGAATTCCCTGTTCATTCAGTTGTTTAATTTTATTAAAAAAAAAAAAAAGCAAAGAACAGACATGACACAAAGCTATCCAAATGGCAACTATCTGGGTTTAAAAACACTCAACGAAAACAAGAAAATAAATGGTACCATAGTAAATGTTTTTAAAAAAGTATGGAATCACTCAATTCTGAGGAAAAAAATCATAATGATTCCATAATCATTGTCATGAAAAATAGACAAACAAAATAACATGACAACACACCATTGGTACTTTTTTTGCACTTCTGGCTTTTGTAGCAGCTTGTGGTCTCTGAGGCATGGGCTTAACAACCAACTTTCTTTGATTGCTGCTGCCAGAACACAACAAGATCCTACCAACTAACAGAGAAGGGGACAAATGAAGACACATCAATTTAAAAGGAACCAATGTTTTTTGAATATAAAACAAATACTGGTACGTTTAGACAACGACTGATGTTACTTGTGTTACAGTGAATTACAAATTCATTTTAGAACAATGTAAACACATCGAGTTTAGATACAACATTAAATCATGTAGTTAAAATATTTTAGCTTGATGCTGAATATTATACTGTTCAATTACTTTACTTGTAAAGATTCTAGTTTAATTTTGTGTTCCTGCTTCCATGTTGGCCAATCTATTTTGTTATACAGAAAAATTAATTTTGGGGTATTTATGTATAGTGTGTAGAAATGTGTGTATCCTTGTAAATGCAATCAAGGTCTTATTGTTTGTAGAAGGCGTACAATTAAAAGGCTTATCTTTCTGCTTCTCCCTTTCATTCGTTTTTTTTAGATGAACGAAACATAAATGATGTTTTTGCTCCTCTTGTTTCGTCACAGATTTTGTCTTGTGCAGAAGACGGAACAGGCCTGCACTGCCTTAGCATTTTGCCTCCACAGGACCACAGAGTTCCTTGTGGCTCTTATTGACAACACGATCAAGTGTTTCGATAAAGGTATGGCAAGCGTTTTGGGCACAAGTCTTTTTTTTTTTTTTCGGGGCTACTTCTTGTGATGATAATGTTGATGGTGATCAGCAGTCAGAATGATCATCTCTTTCTTTTGTCAGCAGCCTCACATGCAGCTATGACAGTCTTTCATGAGCTGTTTTGTCTTTCATTGCACTCCATTTGTGTTTTTTTGCACAGACACAAAGCAGATGGTCAGTTGGATGCGGGGTCACGGGGGGACCGTTTCATCCATCTCCATCCACAGCTCAGGCCGTTACGCCCTCACCACATCCCCTGACACCGCTCAGCTCTGGGATCTGGACACCTTCCAGAGGGAGAGAAAACTCAACGTCCATCAGTCAGTTGGCATACAGAAGGTATGCAAAGTTCTTTTGGACAGATTTTCTACCACAGATTGATCCAGAAATATTTTACAATGAGATTTTATGGTTTTGCCTCTTTACAATACACCATCAATCAATATGTGCTTAAAGTGTGGATTTTCAGCTGTAATTTAAATGTTCACAAAAATAATCAATTTAGCTCTTAGAAATTACCGCCATTTAATGTCAGATTGACTTACATACATGTTTGTTTGTTTTTCTTCTTTTGTTTGTTTTATTTAACGAGGCATGTCAGAGTTTCTGTATCTCATAATATATCCTCTTTCAGTGGTTCTCAAATTTTTTTTCAAGTACCACCTCAGAAACGACTTAACTCCTTAAGTACCACCATCATGACCAACAATAAAACATAGTAGCGTTGCTGGCCTAAGTATTGATTCAAAACAAGGCAGATGTTATATTTAACAGGTATATTTAATAGTTGTGGCCACATTACGTACAATTTGAACAGTAACACTGTGTTCGAATATAGGAAAATAAAACACTGTACTTTAATCACATGCTTATTTGGCATACCATTAGATGGAGCCCATGTATCAAGTAGGTTTGAGAACCACTGCTCTATTTCATTACCACAGTACAACATTAAAATAGTTACAAATATCACAATTAGTCTAATTAAGTGCAACATTGTAAAAAAACTCACATAGTTATATTCCTTAATAGTATAAAATGTAGCAGAGTTCATTTCAAACAAAGTCGCAAAATATGATTATTTTGGTTATTGCTTTAATCAAAAATGACTATTGTTTCCTCGCCTCCTTTTTGACGATTCTTGTTCTAGGTGTTCTTCCTCCCCCAAAGCAACACCATCCTTAGCTGTTTCAGTGACGACTCTATCTTCGCTTGGGATGGTGACACTCTCTTGTGTAAATACCAGCTTCCAGTGCCTGATTATGGACCTCGAATCTGTTACAAGACTTTTGCTGTGACTCGGTAGTTCTCCTACTTCATCCTATGTTCGGTACCTTTGCACCTTTTTTTTGCTTTAAGAGTGTGAGCAAAACAAAAAAAAGCAGGGTTTCATGCTATAAAAAATGAGGTGATAGCAAATCATTTCAAAACTTGAAATAAAGCTATTAAAATATTTGAAACAAATACAAAACTTTTGGGAATTTCAGGGCAAACTAGAGAAGGCAAATATTCCCAAGTATTGTTTTATTATTAAATTAATTAGCAGTCTGTCCTTTGTGTTACATTTCATTATTACAAACACCCTTTAAAAATAAACTTTTTTTCCTTGATTATGTCTCTCGAGCGGCAGTGCACCAAAGAAAATGAAAAACATCACAATGAAAATGAAAATGAACATTTGAAAAAGTGCATTGAGAGGAAACACGTCCAATAATATTGGTCGCCCTTTTGGTCCGAACCGTTCGACCATCGCATCCATCGTTAGTTATATAAATTATTTGATGCGAATAAATGCTAGACGGCTCATGGTCACACTATGATTTGGGAGGAGAAGTCGAAGTTATCCTTCCAGATAAGCATGGGACAATATTTTAAGAATGCACTGTAGAAAGGCCTGCAAGACAAGACTTAGACTTAGACTTAGACTTCCTTTTTATTGTCATTCAAATTTGAACTTTACAGTACAAATAAGAACAAAATTTCGTTGCATTAGCTCTTGGTAGTGCAGGATAAAAAAATCCACAGGCATAAAAGTAAGGAGTTGTTCTCTTTTTCTTTTGGTTTCATTTAATTATGTATAATCTCTCTCATTTAGGTAAAAGTTCTAACTTACACTACAAATTCACTAGGGCTGCAACGATAATTAATTTGATAAGAACATGTTTTGATTTATATTTTGTTTTTTTGATTAATCGTTTGAGTGTAATAACAAAACAAAAAAAATTCGATCGCATTATTGCCCATAACATTAAATATGCGGACATGGTTACCACACTGTTACTGCAAATAGAGAGCAAATAAGAGTGTTAGTGTGTGGGTGTCATTATCTGTGTGACAGATATTATTTAAAATGTATTTTTAATAATGCACCCATATTAAAATTATGATTTCAATGTAGATGTACATTAATTTCAAAAATAAGAATGAAGGTTATGGCAAGTAGAAAATATTTGTTTATTTAAACTATTTTCCTGAAAGTACGCATGAAGTGTGTTTTATCCGATTACTCGATTAATCCAACCAACTAATTGATAGATAACTAAATTACTAAAATAATCGATAACTGCAGCCCTAAAATGGACTCACATCACAGTCTGAGGACGGAACCTGGTTTTAACCCAAGAACCACCTGTACATTATATTAGTTGTATTTATTGTATAGGAGAAAGTGGATATCTAATTAGGGGTGTGTTGACTCCATAATCACTAGACTAAATGTTTCCTGCTGACAGAGATGGTAAAATCCTGGCAGCTGCGGGGCGCTCAAACCTGCTGCACCTGTGGTGTCTGGACCGCAAAGTGCTGATCAATGGGATCCAGATGCCAGCGCAGGTTCGGACTGTCAGACAGTTGGAATTCCTTCCTGACAGCTCCGATGAAAGAGCCAGTCAGGTATACCGTGTAGTAGTTTGCTGCCTTGCTTTCACATTTGTTTCTGTATGATTCCCAAAGCAGGTTAAGACACTTCTGAACATTGCCTTCTCTTTTCACAGACATTGGGTGTTTTAGGCCAAGATGGCATCATGCGTTTCATTAACATTCACACCTCCAAGCTTCTTTTCCACATCGGTTCCTACAATGACGCTATCACGAGAGTGACCGTCAGCCCCACTGGTCGTCATGTTGGGGCCATCATGGACAATGGAGGTATCAGCGTCTACAGCATGCAGGAGTTAAATAAGGTATCATTTATCCAGGGTAAAGTGATCATGCTCTGTGTGACACTAAAACTTGTTGCAAACCTTCCTCCTCAGCCTCCTCTCCCTCCAGTGGTCGTTATCTCAGATAATACAAATAACCAAGAACCATCAAACCTTAATGCCAGGCTTCAAACAGAGACGGTACAAAGACAAACCAAACGCACATGTCGGCCAAAACGAGTACAGATCCTCGCCACGTCTGCTGAGTTGACAGTTGAGGATAAAGAGGTAGGAAAACACACACAACTGTAAATCAATCAATCAATCAATCAATCAATCAATCAATCAGCTAATCTATAGCAAAGGTGTCAAACTTAATAATTTAACGTGGCCCCACGAAAGTTTGGAAATAGCAAGCGTAAATGAAGTACATTTGTTTCCGATGTTTGTATTTTCAGAGAAAAAAAAATATGATCTGCATGCAATTACATTTGTTTTAAACTAAGACTATTATTATCTGATCAAAACTTTTGTATTTGATAGTGGGTAATACTAGTACACTTGGCGCGAATGAGGGACCAGACTGTGATATGAGGGAGTTACCATACAATTTATATCTAGCTCGGATCTTTCCTGTGTTTATATTGATAGTGACATCACAGAGATATTAAATAAAGATACATTGCAAGTACGACATGGCACGGACATGGTTAAGAGAGACATGGCAGGAAAGACATCGCTGTCTGTTCATGGTTGTCAGACTTGACTGATGTATTCCTATCTTGGACTTTAAACACTAGGTGGTCAGGTATAACTTTTTACCATATATGTGGCACGGTTTATATGGCACAGTCTTCTTGGCTTCAAAAGGTGTATGTTACTTGGCCGTGTATTTGTCCTATATGTAGCTTCAGCTATTTGCACTAATCTTGGTAAACATAGTTACCGGTAGATAGAAATTCATCCCATCAGTATTACGTACGGCATTACTTTTTTTTCTAAAAATAAAAACAAGTAGTTCAATTTGATTTCAAAGCAAGTATGCATCAAATTTGCATGTAAACAAATGTAATAATCAAAGACATAGGCAATTGTGTAGTAATAGCATGGGGGGATTATTCTTGTATACTCATAGATATGTTCACTGGTTATTGGCCATCTGAAGGCAGCCGTAACTCAGATGTGGCCCTCAATGAAAAGGGGTTTGACACCCCTGATCTATCGGTTTGGGCCAGGTGTTGTGGAGATTATTTTCCAACTTTGTGGGAACAGTTGCTGTTCGAGCACAACTGCCTCAGCTCTCAATGCAAGGTCCCGTAAGAATAGAATATGTAAGGATAGACTTTTATTTAACCCAGAATAGGTAAATTATGTAATTGCAGCAATGTGCAGATTTTTTCCATTCAGCAACAAAAGTAAAACATACTGAAAAACTAAAAATGACAAATAAAACATAGGGCTATAAAAATTTGAGCACCATTCGATTCGATTCTTGGGCTTAATGATTTGATTCAGAATCAATTTTCAATTCAAAATCAATACTTTTTTAATAACATTGGGTGCCAGCTCTATGATTAACTACATTCCTCCATAAAATACATTTATATTATGTGAAAGAAACTTGGTTTTGTTTAATGAAATTATACCCAAACATTTAATAAAGTCAAGTACAAATAAGGCAACAAGAGAAGTATCCCACACCTCTCTTTTCTAAAGTAAATCTGTACAGCTGTAATTGGCATCTACATCAGCAAAATGGTTTCCCTGAGTGGCTAGACAAAAAAAGTTAAAAATATACATATATTTGTAAAAAATTAATTTGTTATAGAATCGTGATTCATTTGAAAATAACAAAATGTTGACACCCATAATAAATATTACATATTACGCACTAGCAATTGCACTATGTATAGATAAATGATAAAACAAAAACACTATCTTAACACTCATTGTGAACCTAGAAAAAAATAAGTGTTCGTAAAAAAAAATTAGGGGGAGGGGGGTGGCAAACAGCAGGGTAGATTTTCATTATTTGGGTTTACATGCCAGTATTCATGTTAGAACAATACACAAGCCTACAGTTTAGTGCCAGCAGTACCTAATCTAATCAACAGGCTCCCTGTTCTCACAGTAGAATTAGTATATACACAGGAACACGTATAGATGGAGAAGTTTGGGCAAGGAGTGAAAAGAAAAAAGAAGTCGCCCCCAGAACCATGTATAAAGAATGTAACTCACACGGTGCCTTGTCCAAATGAATAAATATACTGTATTTCAATTTCTCAATAGTAATTAAATTCAGGGCTAAGCCATCGCAACCTCTCTCAGGTCTAACATTAGTGACCTCTCACAAATGTTCTTCTCTTTAATAAACAAAAATGTTTACATACTCCAATAACTCTTCCAGAAAAGTACAAACTATTATAACAGCAAATTATGATTATATGCTGTATTTAAAAACATTTTTTTTAGGATTGATATAATAATTGTTCTGTTTTTCTTATAATATAGAACCAACTGCCTGGTGGTCTGAATAAAAAGCGTCTGATGGCGCTGCTTAAAACATTTGGAGAATATCCTGCTAAATACAGGTACAGTATAGCAGTTCTATCCTTATTAGCTTCTGCTTTGACACTCATGGATGAAAGTTTTGACAGTGACCCAAATTTTGTGTTTCAATTTGGGCTTCACTTTTTATGTTTGTGATTCGCATTGGGGACAACTTGACTGTTCAGGTTGTTGTCCGCCGACAGGCCTTGTCAGACTTTGATCAGTCCGCCAGAACACGTGTTTGTTTTCGTTTAGAAGTAAAATTTAACATTTAAGACTTAGAGACGCTTGCATGGGTGTGGGTATGGACGTTGCTGATTAGTGTCTCCTATGGATGCTCACCCTTGACCTTCAGTCAGACTTCCCCACTGCAGCTTTTCTTGAGTGCACAGACATACCGAACAAACTACTTTATTGTTGTTGTTTTTTTAATAATTTCCCCAGTGTGTGCTTGACGGATTACCAGTGTGCAATGTTTGTAATACGTATTTAGTATATGGTGTGGCAAATACAACCTCCCACAGTCCTGTCCACTTTTGCTTGTGAACTTTTTTTACATTTTTCTTTGGCTTAGTATTTTCAGAGCCAGTCAGCTTTCTGTTCCTGCATTAACAGAGACTTGGACACTTCCATTAGGTAACACACATAACATTTTAGTCCAACAGTGATCTGAATAATAGCAAATATATTTTCATCACATGAGCAGTTTAATATGTGGTTATGTCTGATTTACAACACTTTTGTATTATTACTTTTAAAATATATATAATATAAATATATATAATATATTTTTCAATAATAATTCTCCCTCTGATCGAAATAAACACTTGTTTCTACTGACTAATTGAGGTCTGAGAAGGCCTGTTGCCGAACATTGTCTTAGAGGACGTTTTGCCTTTCATCTGCTGTTGTGTCCTTGGGCAAGACACTTTACCCACCTGCTCCCAGTGCCACCCACACTGGTTTAAATGTAACTTAGATATTGGGTTTCACTATGTAAAGCGCTTTGAGTCACTAGAGTAAAGCGCTATATAAAATATAATTCACAATTCATAATTCACAATCTGAACAGGCCTCATCAGTTCATGCTCAATGACTAGATAGGCTCTACACTGTAAATGCTTTGCATTATTTAAGACTATTTAAATTTTATACTTATCTAGTCTTGACCATGAACTTATAAAGCCTGCTTAAATGAGACAAAATGTATTTAAAGTCCAGTTGTGATTGTTTCAATGTGCTGAGAGAACAAAGACCTGGATGAATTTGATTAGAACATCTCATTTGGACCACCTATGTGTGCTGTTTGCTCTCTCTGTTCTTGCTTGGGTTTTCGTTGAGCATTCCCACTTCATCCCACATAAAAACTTGCTTTAAAAAGTTAATTGGACACTGTAATTTGTCGATAGCTGTGAATTAATGTACAGTGAGGCAAAAAAGTATTTAGTCAGCCACCGATTGTGCATGTTCTCCCACTTAAAATGATGACAGATGTCTGTAATTTTCATCATAGGTGAGAGACAGAATGTGAAAAAAAAATCAGGAATTTCACATTGTAGGAATTTTGAATAATTTATTTGTTAATTATGATGGAATATAAGTATTTGGTCAATAACAAAAATTCAACTCAATACTTTGTAATATAACCTTTGTTGGCAATAACAGAGGTCAAACGATTACTATAGGTCTCTACCAGGTTTGCACACACAGTAGTTGGTATTTTGGCCCATTCTTCTCTGCAGCTCTTCTCGAGAGCAGTGATGTTTTGGGGCTGTCACCGAGCAACACGAACTTTCAACTCCTTCCACAGATTTTCTATGGGGTTGAGGTCTGGAGACTGGCTAGGCCACTCCAGGACTTTCAAATGCTTCTTACGGAGCCACTCCTTCATTGCCCGGGTGGTGTTTTTGGGATCATTGTCATGCTGGAAGACCCAGCCACGTTTCATCCTCAAAGCTCTCACTGATGAAAGGAGGTTTTGGCTCAAAATCTCCCGATACATGGCCCCATTCATTCTTTCCTTAACACGGATCAGTCGTCCTGTTCCCTTAACAGAAAAACAGCCCCAAAGTATGATGTTTCCACCCCCATGCTTCACAGTAGGTGTGGTGTTCTTGGGATGCAACTCAGTATTCTTCTTCCTCCAAACACGACAAGTTGAGTTTATACCAAAAAGTTATATTTTGGTTTCATCTGACCACATGACATTCTCCCAATCCTCTGCTGTATCATCCATATGCTCTCTAGCAAACTTCAGACGAGCCTGGACATGCACTGGCTTAAGCAGGGGCACACGTCTGGCACTGCAGGATTTGATTCCCTGTCGGCGTAGTGTGTTACTGAGGGTAACTTTTGTTACTTTGGTCCTAGCTCTCTGCAGGTCATTCACCGGGTCCCCCAGTGTGGTTCTGGGATTTTTGCTCACCGTTCTCATGATCATTTTGACCGCACGGGATGAGATCTTGCGTGGAGCCCCAGATTGAGGGAGATTATCAGTGGTTTTGTATGTCTTCCATTTTCTGATAATTGCTCCCACAGTTGATTTTTCACACCAAGCTGCTTGCCTATTGTAGATTCACTCTTCCCAGTCTGGTGCAGGTCTACAATTATTTTCCTGGTGTCCTTCGACAGCTCTTTGGTCTTGGCCATAGTGGAGTTTGGAGTCTGACTGTTTGAGGCTGTAGACAGGTGTCTTTTATACAGATAACGAGTTCAAACAGGTTCCATTAATACAGGTAACGGGTGGAGGACAGAAGAGCTTCTTAAAGAAGTTACAGGTCTTGTTTGAAGTGACCAAATACTTAGTTTCCACCACAATTTACAAATAAATTCTTTAAAATTCCTACAATGTGAATTCCTGGATTTTTTTTCACACTCTGTCCCTCACAGTTGAAGTGTACCTATGATGAAAATTACAGACCTCTGTCATCATTTTAAGTGTGAGAACTTTCACAATCGGTGGCTGACTAAATACTTATTTGCCCCACTGTAAATCCTAACGCTACAGTATGCCTCAACTTTCAAGCTTAATTGTTTCTTGTGACCGTGCTCTCAAAACACTTGTATCTCAATAGTTTTTATGAAGTAATGTAATAATAATGCACAGCATTTAACTTGGAGAGTGCACTTCAATGTTACCTCCTTCGAGCTGCTTCTCCGTCAAAACACATCATCTGCAGTTTTTCCATATTTTCAGACGTTGTTATTGAAACATTCTAAGCTAGCGTTTAACCCTGCTTCAGTATGGCGCAGACGAGCAGTGATACGCTCAAATTGCTTCGCCAAGTTGACAACACGCTTTGTCATGTTTTCAATTATTTATTTCTTTAATTCAATGAATGTCATTCTTCATCTCAGCACTTTTTTCACTCTTACTTTCTTCCTTCCAATGGTTGTAAAAACAAAGTTATGTTGATCTTTGGCTATAAGCTAATGTTAGCGAGTAAGACCAGATGTTTGTATAGACTTCAGTTCTTTCACAGCCCTAATAAATATTGTTGATGTTAACAGCTCGAAACAAAATCTAAAAAATGCTACTGCTGAAAAAGAAGTATCAACATTATCAATATTGACTTTTGCACTAATTTTACGTTACCTATATATTTCATTAAAAGTCATAAAAAGGTACATGTATCATACGTTTTTCTCTATATTCTCCTGAGAACCAGCCACATCTGCTCTGGACAGTTATTTGTCTTATTTCTTTTGTCAGAGATTCACATTTCGAGGGAAACACAAATATCCACTGCAGAGGATGTTGGTTCACAGGAGGATAGGATAACAGCAAGTGTACATGTTTCCTTATTGTTTCTATGCAAATGATTACAAAATCTTCCAGGATGTTTGTGTGGCGCTCCTTGTTATGCTTGCCTGAGAATTATGCAGCATACTGCAGTCTGAATGAGAAAGGCCTACACTCAGCCTACCTTACCCTCCATGAGAAGTATCCCATTAAAAGCCAGAAGCTCCAGAGGGGGTTGCTGAGGTATGCATCCTTCTGCTTAATATGTGCTCCATTCAAACATTCATAAGGTTCTTAATGCAACATTTATCATCCCATCCTTTCTATCCACTCACAGGATTTTGTCTGCATTGGGTCACTGGGCTGCCATCTTTGGAGAGGTAGAGTATCTTCCACTGATAACCTTCCCATTTGTGAAGCTCTTCCAGAACAATCCAATGGTTTGCTTCGAGGTGGTGGCCACTGTTATAGGTATGTTGTCACCATAGAAATAGAGTTGTCTCACATGCCAGCCGTGAGAGTGGTTGAGTTCCATGTGTCGGCGTCACAGTGAATTGGTGTCAACATTGGTTTGAGTACTTCCCCAACCCTCCTCTGAATGTCCTGAGCATGGCGGAGAACGTTCTTTCTTACCATGACAAGGAACTGCTGCAGCATCTGCTGGACTGCGGCATCACCTCACAGGTAATGTTATACAATGGTGGGTGGGTGCGTGCTTAATTACGCAAATGCGCATAATTGGCCATGATGCGTGTGCAAACAGTGAGTGAAAAAACTTGAAAAGCAACAAAGTTGTTTTTAGATATACAAATGAAAGTAGTGGAGGAGGGGTAACGGCAAGATATATACGTTGATGTTTGAGTCTCCAAAAGTGCCCAATAAGACCAAAAAATAGCTTATTATGTAGCTAGTCACTTTTTTGACAATAGAGAAAGGTTCAAATGCTGGCTTTTTAAATAAAGTGACAAAGTCACTTAGGGTCATAGTCCCCCAAGTGGCTATGAACCTTACCTTCAACCTTTGATCAGGGCTATTCAACTACTTAATGAAGAGAGCCACAGTTACAAGAGCCCACAGTCTCAGGGGCGAGTCATCAAAATTTGGATGTTTACTTAGAAAGTGCCTCCGCCGGTTATATTCCTTTGAGACCGCGTTTACTTATTTACAAAGTGAACACATCAGCTTTCACACTGCACTGTCAATAAATTCTTCAATCTGCCCTCGCTAGTCGTTTCAAACGTATGCAGCTTTACAGATAGTTAACAGCATGCAGAAACAGAAGCAAAGTTTTGTTGATGACTGATGTTCCTTCTTTTAAAAAATGTTTCTTACTTAGTTTTATTTTTTTATATGTCTTCCTTTATTTAGGGTTGTAAGTCTGAAAATATTAACCTTCCAAAAGTATAATTTCCGTTGTGTATTTTACATAAATTATGTTCGTTATGTATGTTACATAAATACAATAGAAGGTTTAGTGTTAATACACACAGCAAACATTGCACACATGTGGCTTAACACAATTAAACCTAATGTGTAGCTTTTTTGCTCTCTGCTGGTCAAATTCAGCACTAAATATATTTAACCAGTTTTGATTGCCAGAGTTAAACAGCCCAAATAAACACAACCAAAATACAATACAAAAGACAACACAAAGTCAGCAATTTCAATACATACACTGGTGTCCATTCACTGTTAAGTCAGATGTTTCGTGGTATATTGCGATTTTTTTTTTTAGGGTACATAGTGCCATCTTCTACTCACCCACTGCTGCTTCATTGTGACACATATGCTTCGCTGCTTCCTCTTGCGCCGTGCCAGGAGTACTGCATACATGAGCAACCCTGTTTTGAAAGGTTTCACAAGCCTATTAGGGTTTTGTTTGACAGGCCGAATGTGGCCTGCCAGTTGGATAAGCCTGCCTTAGGTTGTTCTGTCCTCTCGTCCTCGATCAGCAAAGTTCATCCATCCTGTCTTGGGCTAAGGATTTAGCTTTTTCTCTAGTGGTATTTCTAGCTGTGGGGTGTTTATCCATTGTTTTTCTGTATGTTGTTACTGGTTTGTCCCTTTTTCTTTTGTCTCCTGGGGGTTTCCATTCTTGCGTTATTTTGTGTATTCTTTTATCTGAGATTCTCATTGCATGTCCAGGCCATACCAAACTGTGTTTATTTATGTCTTGTGTCCGTAGTTTCTGTTTGGATCTTTTGCATAGTTCTTCATTTGTGATTTGGTCTTTCCAGGAAATTTCCATCATTCTCCTGAGGCATTTATGGTGGAAGGCATCTATCTTTTTATCTTTTGCAGTTATTTGCTCATAATAATTGAAAGAATGTGCCCAACTGCGCCTCATTCTCTCCCTGAACTTAAGTGCGTCTGTTACTGTGCGCCTTCATCCAAGATGTGCACTCTGGGTGGAGCAAACCTGAAATGTGGGCGTTACCTATTAAATCTGGCCTTCCGCGTATTCTATATTTCACTTATAAAGTTTGGATGCAGCGTACAAAAAATAAACTTCCAGAACACTATCAAAACTATTCTGATTACTTAAAATGAGACACCTGGAAAAATGTTTTTAGATGAGGATAAAAAGCACCAAAATCCCACTCTGTATTCACTACCAAAAATCTAAATGTGCATTGTCTACCTGCTGTATGTGATGCGTAAGTAGAACAGTTACATAAGGAACAGAACTATGGCATAAAACGCAAGGCAGCCGTGCGTATATCTGCCATGTTTGGACATCCTGGAACGTAATGAATACAATTTTGGTCTGACTATGATCATTGAACTATGTGACTCTTTAAAAAAAATATCTATCTATCTTGCACTATAAAACGGCTAAAGAGGAGATCATCAACAATTGCTTTATTGATCACATCTGATCAAGACTGTAGCGGGCATGATGAACCAAAATATTTTTAAATTGATTTAATCGATTTCTCGACTGTTAATGTCAAAGTGTGAGCTGTCAAACACACACATGCACTCACACACAGCTGTCAAAGCTCATCCTGACCCATCAGAGCTTAACAAATGTCAGAACTCATAACATCAGGCGATTACACTTAATAAGTGAAACAAAGTTTAATCTACAGATTATTATTCACATTAAGCCAGGAAGCAGAAGCTGTTGTCGTGTGCATACACACACTTCATCACCATGGTAACACTTCTAAAACATGACAAGAACTGCCAGGATTCATACGGCCCTTTCGAAATCAAAGTGTTATTTTTTTCATGGATTTCAATGACCTTCAAATGTGTGACACAGAATTACAAACTCCATTTTCCACAATTTTCCCACAGCCAAACATTAACGTGTCACTTTCATGTCCACCACATTACTAGAGAGCCCGCCTTCGTTCACAACTTAAGCACTTTTGCCTCACTTACACGTGGTGGGAAACTGAGCGGGTCCACAGGCTGGATGGGAAAATTCAAATTAGAGAAACATGGGTAACTAAGTGCAAACTAAGAAATAGGACCCTAAGTTGGCAGCACTGAAGCTACCGAACATCTACTTGCTCTCTGGCAGATCATATGCTTATGAGGGGAGTTAAGATGCACTACGAGTGTCTACTGTGCAGAGTTGTACTAACAAGCTACTTTAATAGACAGTCCCATTATAATATGTTTATGAGGGAAGAGGTTACAGGCGTATAGTTGGTAGTTATTGTCTGATCTCATGAATGCTCTGAATTCTGGCAGCTCTACTTGTGGCCCCTCTTGGAGACTTTATTCTCTGAAGTTCTGACTCGTGACGAGTGGCTCAGGCTCTTCGACAACGTCTTCTCCAACCACCCGTCCTTCCTGCTGATGGCGTGCGTGGCCTACCTGACGTGCTGCCGGGAGCCCCTCTTCCTGTGCTGCCAGAAACAGGACTTTGAGGTGAGTGCTTCCCTTTCTCCTCCTCACTCTCGCCCCTAAGAAATGAAAACAATGAAGGAAAATATCTCCCATACGACAGTATTTTTTCCACCATCGGAACAACTTGAACTTGGAAGACATGATTAAAGAGTCCTACCGACTGATGAATAAGACGCCGGCTGACATTCATCCCAGGAGGACACTTGCTGACTTTACACCGCTGACCAAAGGCCAGTACCCTGTGTTCAACCAGTACCCAGAGTTCATAGTGGAGTATCAGAACCAAGAGAGGGAAAAGATTCGAAAAGAAGAGCGGGAGTACCTTCAGGAGAGGTGACTTTGCAGATGATGTTTAAAAGAATAGATGATAAAAACAAAATATGTAAAAAGTATGTCGTTTAATTAGGCAGGAGGTTTCAACGCTGCGCGCAAGTTTGATGCAACGCCAAGTGGAAGAAGACGCGTATTTTGCACAACAGGTAGAATTAGTTCTTACGCAACAACCCAATTTTGTCTTCCTAACTCCTTTTGCTGATTGGCGACACAGGAGCTCCTGCAGAAGGCTGAAGAGCGGCGCAGGAACATCCTGGCACAAGAGGAGGCCAGACTAACACAACAGAGGACAAAGTGGGTACTCCTAATGCAGCTTTTTACACACACGGTTCAAGAAAGGGAAACTGACTGAAAGGTGATGCTCCTCTTGCAGGCTGGCAGCCATGAAGAAAGAGCTGAAGATGAAGGAGTTACATCTGCTGGATCTAAACAAACAACGTCTCCTCAAACACCAGCAGGACCTTCAGGTCTCACAGATACACAGACTGGACCACGAGATCAGGAGAAAGGTGAGTCATTCCAAACTACAGGTACGCGGTTAACTGCTACCAATGAAGTATTGTGGTACTGATGAAATGAAAAAAAGTACTTTACCTCATTTGAAAATACCGGTAATTTTTTTCATGCACCTGATGGCATGCCGAGACGCATCTCACGAGTCAACATCAACACACAGAACACTGGCAAGCAGAGACGGAAGAGAGGGAATGGGTGTTTTTTGGCTTTAAAACTGACTATAAAGGTGGCGCTATTAACATTGAAGAGCCACGGTGCTTTAAAACATAGCTATAGCGTCTAACGTCTGTCCACACAGTGTTGTAGCTACTTTTCTAAATCACTAATTCTCGCCAACAGGGCGACAAATAGACTAAGTTTCTTACAAGTATCATCCCTGCAGGATGAGAAACTTGCTTCACTACAAACCGTAGGAGGATACAACAGCTAATGGCTAACAGAAAGCTAGCGCTCCTGATTATAAATAAATGGGTGGATCTACACAAATATTGATTGTACCAACACCAAGTACAATCTAGTCGATGCTACAATAATTACATCATTATGTTTTTAGTATCACAAAATATATATATATATATATAGATATAGATATAGATATATATATATATATATGTATGTATGTATGTATGTATATATCTCTATATATATATGTATGTATATATATATGTATGTATATATATGTATGTATGTATGTATATATATGTATGTATATATATATGTATGTATATATATATATATGTATGTATATATATGTATGTATATATATATATATATATATATATATATATATATATATATATATATATATATATATATATATATTGTTTTGTTTTGGTTTTATAAACTCAGAAAATACATCCCTGGACACAGGATCACTTTAATGATGGCCAATGTCTGACCTACAACTACTTGGTGTTGGCTCCATACCCAAATTTGTTGTATCGCCCAAATCTTATGTAAAGTATCAAAACAACAGAAGAAAAACTGATTATTATATTTAATAGAGGTGTAGTTAGAATGTGTTAAAACAAAGTAACCAGTTATTAACAATAAATGAGCAGGTACATTAATAATCAATGTTTTACCTCTCATTCCTCATAATTTTAACAAAATAATACATTGTGAAATAACAATATTTTACTGCATATGTCAGCAGCCAAATTAGGAGCCTTTGTTACCCATTTGCTTACTTACTACCGAAAGAGAAGCTGTCTAATATGTTCACTATCTCATTTAATGACATTTTTTTATTGCAATAAGAATATACATTATATTTTCTGTCAAAATACAGCCAATAATGACATTTTTGTTGTCCCCTTTATTTTGAAAAGTATCAAAATACATTTTAATACCAAAATACTGGTCTTGGGACAACCTTTTTCCAAACACCTGGAAGATTTTCTTGGAACTGTTGGTCACATGACACCGAGCTTCTTGTCCTTGTGTGCTTACATTCTCCTGACTGTAAGTGAAGTGAATTATATTTATATAGTGCTTTTCTCTAGTGATTCAAAGCACTTTACATAGTGAAACCCAATATCTAAGTTACATTTAAACCAGTATAGGTGGCACTGGGAGCAGGTGGGTAAAATGTCTTGCTCAAGGACACAACGGCAGTAACTAGGATGGCAGAAGCGGGGATCGAACCTGGAACCCTCAAGTTGCTGTCACCGCCGCTCTACCAATCGAGCTATACCGCCTCTTGTAAGGGACAAGCTTGTTTCAAGATGTTTGCGAGATTCAATCAAAGTGTTTTTTTCTTTTCTTTTTAAATAAAGGCAGCGTTTATGATACAGCTTCGTATTGCATTGTTAAAACACAGGTGTAGTGCAGGTGTACTTTATGAGGGGGCTTGTGGGTAAGTATTTTCCATTAACATGACAACTTTAATGCTCTATTGTAGATGGATATCCGTGAGCAGGAAACGGCAGCGGCTCTCCAGGATCTGGATATGAGGCAGATGGAGCTGGAGATACAACGCAGGCAGCTTGAGCAGGTGACACTTTCACTCCTTCTCTCTCCCATTCCCTCCTTTGGTCGTCCAACCCAAAAACAAGTTGTGAGCATGATGCTTTTTTGTTTATACGTACCCTGTGATTGACTAGGTCTGCTGGGATAGGCTCCAGCCTGTGCAGCATAAGTAGTAAAAATGTTTTCTTCTTCTCGTCAGCAACTGTGCAAGGAGCAGCTCCGCTTAGAGCGGCATCTTGAAGAAGAGGCGGAGCTGTTGATGAAAAGTGCAGACGCTAATAAAGAGGTGAGATCTGAATGTACAGTGGAACCTTGATGTACAAACTTAATTGGTTCTTGAACAGGGTTTAGAAATAGCAAAAGGTTGTATAGTGCAGTGGTTCTCAACCTTTTTTCAGTGATGTACCCCCTGTTAAAATTGTTTTAATTCAAGTACCCCCTAATTAGAGCAAAGCATTTTTGGTTGAAAAAAAGAGATAAAGAAGTAAAATACAGCACTATGTCATCAGTTTCTGATTTATTAAATTGTATAACAGTGCAAATAATTGCTCATTTGTAGTGGTCTTTCTTGAACTATTTGGAAAAAAAGATGTAAAAATAACTAAAAATTGTTGAAAAATAAACAAGTGATTCAATTATAAATTAAGATTTTTACTCATAGAAGTACTCATCAACTTAAAGTGCCCTCTTTGGGGATTGTAATAGAGATCCATCTGGATTCATGAAATTAACTCTAAACCTTTCTTCACAAAAAAATAAATCATTAACATCAATAATTATGGAACATGTCCACAAAAAAAATCTAGTAGTCAACACTGAATATTGCATTCTTGCGTTTCTTTTCACAGTTTATGAACTTACATTCATATTTTCTTGAAGTATTATTCAATGAATATATTTATACAGGATTTTTGAATTGTTGCTATTTTTAGAATATTTAAAAAAAATAATCTCACATACCCCTTGGCATACCTTCAAGTACCCCCAGGGGTACGCGTACTCCCATTTGAGAACCAGTGGTATAGTGAACCGAAACATGAATGATGCGTTCCAGCCTGGACAAAAGTCCCAATATGAAGTGCTATACAGTACTGTCTAGCAAACCAACAGAACAGTGATGGATCAACTTTCTATTTAATAACAAAGTCAAGTCAAAGTTCTTTTTAAAAAAATTTATAAAATAAATAAATTAATTAAAAAAACATTTTTTTGAATAAAAAAGAAAGTAAAACAATATAAAACAGTTAAATAGAAACTAGTAATTAATGAAAGTGAGAAAAATGAACTGTTAAAGGTTAGTACTATTAGTGGACCTGCAGCACGCAAAATCATGTGTTCTTACAGACTGTATTGATATATATTGTAGGAACCAGAATATTAATAACAGAAAGATACAACCCTTTTGTGTGAATGAGAGTAAATAGGGGAGGGGTTTTTTTTTTTGGTTGGTGCACTAGTTGTAAGTGTATCTTGTGTTTTTCACATTGATTTAATAAAAAAATAAAAGAAAATAACAACTGCGATGAGGTGGCGACTTGTCCAGGGTGTACGCCGCCTTCCGCTCAAATGCAGTTGAGATAGGCTCCAGCACCCCCCGCGACCCCAAAAAGGGACAAGTGGTAGAAAATGGATGGATGGATAAAATAACAAAGTCAAAACAACGACAAACTGAACTGTCCTCATTTGTGGCCGCCCTGCCAACACACACAAACTGTCACTAGCCCCGTGGTGTCCTAGGTTTGACATCACAAAACTCCTTAAATTTATAACAGCCTGGTCGCTACTAGAATTAGGAATAGAAAATACAATCCAGTTCACATTGTTTGCTTATACTCTTGAGGTTAAGGGGGAGGTGGTGTCAACAACGCTGTGGATACTTCATGTGCAGTGGCGCAAAAAAGTATTTAGTCAGCCACCGATTGTGCAAGTTCTCCCACTTAAAATGATGACAGAGGTCTGTAATTTTCATCATAGGTACACTTCAACTGTGAGAGACAGAATGTGAAAAAAAAATCCAGGAATTCACATTGTAGGAATTTTAAAGAATTTATTTGCAAATTGTGGTGGAAATAAGTATTTGGTCAACCATTCAAAGCTCTCAATGATGGAAGGAGGTTTTGGCTCAAAATCTCACGATACATAGCCTCATTCATTCTTTCCTTAACACGGATCAATCGTCCTGTCCCCTTAGCAGAAAAACAGCCCCAAAGCATGATGTTTCCACCCCCATGCTTCACTGTAGGTATTGTGTTCTTGGGATGTAACTCAGTATTCTTCTTCCTCCAAACACGACAAGTAGAGTTTATTCCAAAAAGTTCTATTTTGGTTTCATCTGATCACCTGACATTCTCCCAGTCCTCTGCTGTATCATCCATGTATCCATTTTGGTATAAACTCAGTTCATCTTGTTTGGAGGAAGAAGAATACTGAGTTGCATCCCAAAAACATCATACCTACTGTGAAGCATGGGGGTGGAAACATCATGCTTTGGGGCTGTTTTTATGCTAAGGGGACAGGACGATTGATCCGTGTTAAGGAAAGAATGAATGGGGCCATGTATCGTGAGATTTTGAGCCAAAACCTCCTTCCATCAGTGAGAGCTTTGAATGGTTGACCAAATACTTATTTTCCACCATAATTTACAAATAAATTCTTTAAAATTCCTACAATGGGAATTCCTGGATTTTTTTTTTCACATTCTGTGTCTCACAGTTGAAGTGTACCTATGATGAAAATTACAGACCTCTGTCATCATTTCAAGTGGGAGAACTTGCACAATCGGTGGCTGACTAAATACTTTTTTGCCCCACTGTATGTTTCAAACCACACATTGCTTGTCCATTGCCGCCTTTGGACTCCTTTTGAGATGTTGTAAAATAAAGACGCAGAGGAGCGTATTAGCTAACAGCTGCACTGTGCTGACTGACTAAGCAATGGTGAGCGATAAGTCCCCCCACAATGGCTGTGCTGCTGGGCACAAAAAGTTCATAAAATGAGGGGTTTGTAAAAAAAAAATTGGAATATGGTTTCATATTAATTCTTTTTTGACAAAGAAAACAAGCTAAAACTTTCCATGGTTTTCATGAACAGAAAAATTACACATGTTGGTGACTCAATAGCTGTGAAAAATTAATCATGGTTCTGTCAGAGCTGGGACAATTTCCCACTGGAACATTCATCCATTAGCTTCTGTGTGTAGTTTATTTGCACATAAAACACACACCTAGCCATGAACAAACACATTTTTCTATATGTTCTTTACATTATTAAACCCTGCTCCATGTGTTGGCTGGTCACATGATGAGGCGTTCAAGCGCTCTGTGTAAGTGTCAGGCAAGTAGGCTTGTTGTGCATTTAAGATAAATAAATAGTAAGAGTACAGTTACAAAATAAGCTACCCCAGGGCCTAAGAAAGTTGCTATTATCAGGACCTTGATCAAAAAGATGAGAAACACTATTGAGTTCAAGTAAGAAAGCATCGGAGTTGTTCTCCTGTCCTCATCACCGTCTTAGCCAACAAGAGTCTTAAATAAAGGTAAATAATGTTAAAGGTTAATTTATTCTTAATTAATCATTTAGATCTTATTTCTAACGTCCTTATACCTTGTGGAACAAATTACCGTATTTATTTGAATTGCCGCAGGGCATATAGTATGAGCCTGCCTTGAATTACTGCCAGGTCAAACTCGCTTCCCAAAATAATTAGCGCATGCTTAGCATTACCGCCTGGTCAAACTCGTGACACTTCCCCCGTCATCATTTTCAAAATGAAGGAGGCTGATTTCAATACCGGTAATTTAAAATTGTATAAAGGGAAGAAGATTAAGAGCTATTCAGTAGGATTTAAAGTCCAAGCTTACATCACACCCAATTTTTTACTGCCTACCTTTGGTAAGTGCCGGAGTGAGAAGAGGTTTTAAAATAATTAGCGCATGCTTACTTTTACCACATGCCTTTGGTAAGCGCAGGAGTGAGAAGAGGTTTTAAATTAATTAGCGCCCCGGCGGCAATTCAAGGAAATACGGTACTAATAAAAACTGAGGTACAACTTTAAAGTAAAAAACCCAAAAAACTGGCACATGCCAGCCATGCAATCACATTTATTTACAAGACCGCTATCAAAACCACGCACACGTTCCAGCCCTGCATTGGCTTGATCCTTTCTTCTGGTGTTTCTGGTGCCGGGTCAACTTTGTACCGGCACAATCCCACAGGAGGCGGCGAGCCAGCCGGGCACCGACTCCAACTGGCAGCGAGACGTGGCCAAGGGCCCGCAGCACGTCGATGCAGAACTGGAGAGAAGAAGGGAAAAGATGGCCCTGTTTGAAAGGCACACACTAGCAGAAGGAGACCGGCTGACAGACACCTGGAGAGATGCTGCTGGGATGGAAGTGAGAACCACCTGCAGCAACAACAGTGCTCTAGAATGAACACTTTAACATGTGTGTGTTGCAGTGGGATGACGTTGTGAATGACAGAGCGCACTTAATGGAGCAGCAACAAGCCCGGCAGACCACAGACACAAGTATTTCCACACACACACTCCGAGGATGTTTGTGTGATCTTTAACAAAATCTTATAAGTGCCTCACAACTAGAAATTAAACTTTATAAAAAGATTCAAATAGGTTACACAAGTGTTGCCTTTGTATAATATAGTCAGCTGTGTCCACTAACATGCCGTGTCCTTAAATAAACCAAGAACATAGAGCAGCTGTTTAGTGTAACTGTACGCTTGTGTCCAGGTGGAGGAGTTGTTCGTAAACCTGGTTTGATCACAAGTCTTGTTGGGACGTCGGAGGCTCAGCAAGCCAATATTGGCGCCACACCAAAACAGACGGGAAGCAACATCTTGGTTTCTGTGAACACCAGCTCCCCTGCAGAGAGCACCTCCACAAGTGAGGCTCCATTTATGAGCGTCAAATTTGACTCTTTATTGCAGCGTCTATTTCTTGAAGTGATGTCCCTGCTGTGTCCTTGTCTTTTAGTCTCTCAGGATCGAGGTCGGGCACATTTGGACAGCAAAGAAAAACTTTTGTTAAAGGAAATCCTTGATCTGAGACAGAGGTTGGTGAACAGAGCCAGAGAGGACAGTAGTGCATCCTCCCTGGCACACTCCTCGCCACATGCCGCCGCCGCCCGGTGACCACAAGCTCTTCCTCCTCTTACACATTGAATATAGTTTGTGTTTAGTAAACACCTTCGTTTGGATTGGAATTATTTTATAAGCTGTTTTACATCAATCGTTTTTAAAATCACTTAAACCTGAGTTGTCATATTTTACTTTGTAGACACTGGTTTTAAAATAATAAACATGACATAAAATATTTTATTAAAATATCCTCAGGCATTACCATTTTCAAGTAAATAAAAAAAGAGATTTACAAATGCATCTTTGTTCCCATTATGACGCACATTAACGTCACAAAATCATTTAAATCTTGTGATCGTGATCATGTGACACATTCAATCCCACCATGTACTTCTCCATTTGCCATCAAGATGCCATACAAGATCTTGCTGTTTGATGGATTTTTCAATTCTGGGAACAAGTGACACAGTCCAAGTTCTCTTTTAAATTGAGAGCAGCTTGTGTTCGCGCAGGAACATTCATTATGTTTTGTCGCTTTGCGTGTCTCGTCCTTCGGCCTCCAGAACTCCTGTCAGTAAGATGTGGTTCCACCAGCGTTCACTGAAGCTCTGCAAGCACACACTGGACAGACTCTCGCCATCTTGGTAGTCCTCTTTCATCTTCTCTGTGTTTAGGTCTTTTGACATCACCTGGCAAGTAAAAGACACAAAGTTTACCTAACAACCAAGTGGAGTAATTTTGATAAAAGATTGTTAAAAAGATCCCTCCTTAACTAGGGAAGGTGTTGGCGATATGATATCACTAAGTGCTTCTTAGCATTATCCGGGTCTCTTCCGGCTGCATTTGTGGTCTAATAAATGCAATCTTTCCTAGAGAGACATAAACAAATTCCTCCTAACCATAACAACATAGTGGTCCTATTTAACACACATCCTGTCTGAATGTTTTGTTGCATGCAAAATGAGTTATAATGGCCTGATATTAATGACCTCTAACGTAACAACAGTGCCGTCTTTACCTCAGTGAGGGTGTGCAGAGTGCTTTCTTTGGGGTTAAGATGTTTTAAGGCTTCCTCTGCTGATTGCAGGACATTTTGGTTACGCCGCAGCACAAAGGATGACTGCTGCTGCTGTAAGATTCCTAGCAGGAGTCTGAAAGCAAAAAGGATATGAAAGCAGTCTAGTTAGTTTAGTGCAGGGGTCAACAACCCTTATTGTGGAGCTTGTGGAAACACTGGAGTGGGGGGTAATGTGTATTTTTAAAAAGAGTTGTGATGTCCTGACAGGTGCTTGAACAAGCGTGGGGAAAGTAAGGGAAAGGGAGGGGAGTGTGTCCCTGATAAAAACTAATCGTTAAGACAACACTTGGAAGTTAAATTCTGCATGGACAGATTCCTTAACTTGTAAAATAGGGTTTAAAAAAAAGATGAAAAGTTTATAGTTTATGGAAGAGGGGTTAGAAAGGTTGTTGACCGCTGGTCTAGTTATTGTAGCAGAGGTGTCAAACTCAACAGGCATTCGATCTCATGCTAATTTATGCAGCCCACAAAAGTCCAAATGTGAAATTGGCTCATTAATACCTCAGTTTTTGAGTTTGGAATACATTTTTTTAAAACTACAGTTGTAATTTCTTCAGGAAACCAGCAAATGTTGGTTATAAAACTTAAAAAAAGAAACATTTAATTTCATCCATGATTTAACTGAATTGGCTAGCCAACGATGAGTAATTTTCTTAGAAAGCTGCACTTGATTGGTAATAATGTGTTACACACACGACACAGTAGAGCTGGGCAATTATATGGTCGTAATAGTTGATCGCGATTAATTTCAGTTCTGGCATGGTGATCAGCTGTTAACATATTTTCTCGATCAAACATGACAAAAAATGTCAGTTGGAAGTTACCGCAGTCATAAATAAACAGCAGGGAAGCAGCGATGCTTGGTTCAATCCTGCACGAAACAATCAGCCTTTCTTGGCCGTGATCATGTGTGTGTCTGTGTGTGTTTGTGTCAAAGTGTGTCCGTGTGCGCTACCAAGTCAGTCATGATTAATGTTCACTCGCGTTGTGCCTCGTCCCCTTACACAGCTGTAGTGCAGCACATAAGAAATGAAGAAATATGACTAACTCTAGCATAGAAGTGAAACAACATTTAAAAGGAGCAGACTTTACTTTCACTATCTGCTGCAGCGCACGAGTCATCTTGCCCTGAATGCGGACTTGCAGGCACTCGGAATGTCTATGTGACTGTATTGGTCCTGACTGGGAGAATCAACACATCCAGTGATCTAATCAGAAAATAATTTCTTATATCTAAATATTTTTAATCCGACTTTTTGTTAATGTGTCTGCAAAGTTTCTACTCTGATATAGCGGAATAAAAAACACGTTCTTTTTGTTTGTAGACAAAAAAATACATTTTGTTCCTGAAATAATCATTAATCTTGATTTATGTGTTAGTGCATGTTATTTTACACTACCTCAATTTCAAACTGCATTGTACAAATAATAATTTACCATTTGAAAGTGTTGTTTAGTAAATGTTTACTTAAAATAAAAATCTTATAGTATTCCCTACACTATTTATACTTTGTTTACTGCAGAATGTTTGTGTTGACAAGCAAAAAAAAATAACTTGGAGAGGCAAAAAAGTTGTGAAGTGAATTATATTTATATAGCGCTTTTCTCTAATGACTCAAAGCGCTTTACATAGTGAAACCCAATATCTAAGTTACATTTAAACCAATGTGAGTGGCACTGGGAGCAGGTGGGTAAAGTGTCTTGCCCAAGGACACAACGGCAGTGACTAGGGTAGCGGAAGCGGGAATCGAACCTGCAACCCTCAAGTTGCTGGCACGGCCACTCTACCAACCGAGCTATGCCGCCCCTCTTTACCTCCACAAAACGTACCTAAAAAGAAGTGGCCTTAAAACTGTTGCACCTCTAGTAAACACAACTGTTTCAACATAGTGCAGTAGTAAACAGTAGTGATGCGGTACTATGTATAATCTGCTTCAATAAAAAAATACATTTAAATTTTTTTTTTAATTAATCAAGATTGGATTATATAAAAAATTAATCGGGATAATATTTTTGCCAATTTGCCCAGCCCTATGACAGTAATGACTACACAAGAAGAAAGAATGACAAAATGTACATGACAAGCAACAGGAAACTAGAACTGCACTACTGCTGTGTTCCTGAATACCATTTTTTTCAATTTCCGAACCACAGACCAAATAAAAATATACTTTTGTGTACACATCTTGCCTCTGTGTACAATGTTTCATCCACCCATTGTGTGCCTGCGATAGTGTTGTCTTGATACCAATATTTTGGTGCCGGTACCAAAATCATTTCGATACTTTTTGGTACTTTTCAGAGGCGGTATAGTACCGAAAATGATTAATTAGTATCGCAGTACTATACTAATACTGGTATACCGTACAACCCTAGCCTGCAAGTATTGTGGGCAGGCTTATCAAGCTCCCGTGCTCATTCAATCAGCACGAAAGTGCTGTCTTTACATAATGTGCTTCTCTGTGTGGCATTCAAGTGTTTTTAGCCTTTTTACAACATTTTTCCAATTTTGCTGGCTCAATTTGAGTAAAAAAAAAAAGCAATGGACAAGCGATGTGTGGATTAAAACATTCCGTAAGGATCCATATGGTTGTCAAAATTGCCTTTCCTTTTTGCTTCATGCAAAGAAGATTAACTGACAGGATGAAGTGTTTTTTTTACATTCCTAATTATTGTAGCAAACAGGTTGTTAAAGTTAAGGAGTTTTGTAATTTTAAAATGAGTGCACTACAGGGCTAGTGACTGTGTCTGTCGGCAAAACAGCTACATACAAGGAGGAAAGTTAAGCTAGTTGTTGTTTTGACTGTTTTTAAATAGAAAGTTGATCCACCACCCCCGTCACGTCTGTTTGATATACAATACTGTAGAGCACTTTATATTGTGTTCAAAGTGTGGACTTTTGTCAAGGCTAGAACCCATTATTTATATTTACATTGTTTTTTACGAGGAAATTTTCTTCAAAATACAAACTTTTCTATTTAACAACCAATTAAGTTTCCAAATCAATGTTCCATTGTATATAAATAAAGCCAAATAATCAACAAATGATATCTAATTTTTCATTGGGAATTTCATTGTACACCTTATTTATTACTAAGTCAATTTAAGCAAATATATATATATATATATACAGTCAGTAAAATAAGTATTTGAACACCCTGCTATTTTGCAAGTCCCCCCACTTAGAAATCATGGAGAGGTCTGAAATTTTCACAGTAGGTGCATGTCCACTGTATGAGAGACAACCTACAAAGAAAAATCCAGAAATCAGAATCTATGATTTTTTAACAATTTATTTGTGTGATACAGCTGAAAATAAGTATTTGAACACCTGTCTATCAGCTAGAATTCTGACCCTCAAAGACCTGTTAGTCCGCCTTTAAAATCCTCCTCCACTCCACTGTATTATCCTGAATCAGATGCACCTGTGTGAGGTCGTTAGCTACATAAAGACACCTGTCCACCCCATACAATCAGTAAGACCCAAACATTCAGCATGGCTAAGAGCTGTCCAAAGACACCAGAGACAAAATTGTACAACTCCACAAGGATGGAAAAGGTTACTGAGAAATTGCCAAGCAGCTTGGAGAAAAAAGGTCCACTGTTGGAGCAGTCATTAGAAAATGGAAGAAGCTAAACATGACGGTCAATCTCAATCGGAGTGGAGCCCCATACAAGATATCACCTGGTGGGGTCTCGATGATGCTAAGAAAGGTGAGGAATCAGCCCAGGACTACACGGCAGGACTTGGTCAATGACCTGACAAGAGCTGGGACCACTGTTTCCATGGTCACTGTTGGTAATACACTGAGATGTCATGGTTTGAAATCATGCATTGCACGGAAGGTTCCCCTGCTTAAACCAGCACATGTTAAGGCCCGTTTTAAGTTTGCCGATGACCATTTGGATGATTCAGAGGAGTCATGGGACAAAGTTTTGTGGACAGATGAGACCAAAATTGACCTTTTTGGTCATAATTCCACTATGCGTGTTTGGAGAAAGAAGAATGATGCGTACCATCCCAAGAACACCATCCCTACAGTGAAGCATGGGGGTGGTAGCATCATGCCTTGGGGGTGTTTTTCTGTTCATGGGACAGGACGACTGTACTGTATTAAGGAGAGGATGACTGCAGCCATGTATTGTGAGATTTTGGCCAAAAACCTCCTTCCCTCAGTCAGATCATTGAAGATGAGTCGTGGCTGGATCTTCCAACATGACAATGACCCAAAGCACACAGCCAGGAAAACCAAGTGGCTTCGTAAGAACCATATCAAGGTTCTGGAGTGGCTTAGCCAGTCTCCAGACCTAAATCCAATTGAAAATCTTTGGAGGGAGCTGAAAGTCTGTGTTACTCAGCGACAGCCCAGAAAGCTGAGTGATCTAGAGAAGATCTGTGTGGAGGAGTGGGCCAAAATCCCTCCTGCAGTCTGTGCAAACCTGCTGAATAACTACAGGAAACCTTTGACCTCTGTAATTGCAAACAAAGGCTACTCTACCAAATATTAATGTTGGTGTTCAAATACTTATTTTCAGCTTTATCACACAAATAAATTGTTAAAAAATCATAGATTGTGATTTCTGGATTTTTCTTTTTAGGTTATCTCTCATACAGTAGACATGCACCTACCGTGAAAATTTCAGACCTCTCCATGATTTCTAAGTGGGAGAACTTGCAAAATAGCAGGGTGTTCAAATACTTATTTTATTCACTGTATATATATGTATATATATATATATATATTTGGGAGTTGGTAGAGCAGGAACTGGGTCAAAAGAACCGGATCCCTTGATAAGAGCCGGCTGTAATTTGCAATGAAAAGATGATAAGGTTATACATCTATATTGTTTCACTAACTTGCAGGCATGTGAAATGTTGGTGAAAATGCCGAAATGTTTGTGTCTTTGGTGTCAAAAATCACTTCCGCGTTTAATGAAATATCCCAAAAAATACGATCTATACAAAATGTGTTGATCGCTCGCCTCAGCCGCAGGTACTCGCTGTTCCTCTTGCCTAAACGCCGCACTGAATAGCAGGACAGGAGACAACAGGGACGTCGAAACAAGCTCGCGTGTTAGCATCATCCAGCAAGCTTTCTTGTTGTCGCCTGTGTACGTTCTCCAAGCCACAACTTTGACGGCTGTCCACTTTGCTGCTTATCATATTTGGATGATTACAATCTGAAACAGCTGTAGTTCTAGAGCATTTATTAGGACAGCGAGAAAGTATATTTTTGACTTGACGGATTGTAAACCGAGGTCACAACAACGGAAGTATGAGGGGGCGTGGCTACAGGATAGAGTTGCCAAATAGGAAAGATTTTCTGAGTTCCTTACATTCATGTTATAGAATTTTATATGGTCATTAAAAACTACAAATTCTGTAGTACATTAGACAAAACGGGTAAGTGTCAAAAAGACTGCCAAAAGAGTTTGGTAGACAAAAATAAATCTAAAGGTCAAATATAGTGTAGACATGCAACCAATTGCATTTGAAATGTTGTCTTCATCTTTAAAATGTTATCCCGGGGCTTGCTGGCAGCACTTGGTGCCGATCAAAATGTTCCCTTTTTTTATTTTTTCTCTTTTTTTTCCAACAGGGTGCTTACATGCCTTAACTTAACTGAAAGGGAGTTTGCTATATTGTGTGTGGGCAGCACCTGGTCCTGATGAGACACGTGCAGGCCTTCAACCACACTTTCCCTTCAGCGAGATATGCTGGGTCTTCAGCTTCTGTGCTCTTCTCTGTATACATTAAGATAGACATAAGAAAGCACAGGTGCAATCTGATTCAACTTTAAAAGGATGGCTACCCAAGGCTGTGTTGTCCTCTAGCAGCTGCACACACATCTTTCCCAGGTTGAACCAGTTCCAGGGGTTAAAGGGCAACAAGCTGCACAGGTCCTGCAGAGACAACATCCTGGGACCGATGGCACCAAAATGTTGGTAGACGCTGACCTTTGGGGCAATGTAGAAGATCTTAAACGTCAGTTTGAGCCAGCAGGTGTGAAGTAGTCAGTGGTTTACCTTAAGCAGCAGCAGGCTGGTCAAGTGACAAGTGTTTGATGCTTCTTTGCTCTGAACAAAGAAAACAACCACCCAATAGATACTGTATTCATGCTGTTTCACTCTCCTGCAAAGTAGGTGTTGGTTCTATGACATTAAAAGCAGTGAAGTGTGTGCAATCATGAGGACGTACCAGAATGTCAACTAAGTCCATCGCTCTGTCTCTATGACCAAGCTTGGTGCAACATCGAACCATTCCCTCCAATATATCTCTCTTAATAGACAGATTGTTGTTGCCGATCCAATCTAGACAACTGCTGTACGCATCCAGGCCTGTCTGTTACACACACGCACACACACAATATGTGCCATTATAGGAAATTGAATGCTATTTGTAGTGAGAAAAGACATGTTCAGTAATGTGCCAATTAGTGTCACAAGTTTAATCAATAAATGAATGTCAATACAATATGTAAAGATATCAAAAATAACTATACATTTTAAGTAAAAAATGTTGACAAAAATGCACAATTTCACACAAATTGTGAATATGGATTAAGCAGTGTAGAAAAGGAATGGTGTTGAAATATTTATCAATAAACAAATATGAGTTGGAAAAACAAATGATACAAATAAGAGCCATACATTGTCAATATATCAATTTATATTTCTTAAAGACGCTGTTTTTTGGAATTTTGCCTATCATTCACAACCATTATGAAAGACATGACAACGGATGAATTTTTTTAATGCATTCTAATTTGTAAATAAACGTAAATAAAAGTCTGCTCACAGTGGAGTCAATGGGAGGTTCTCAATTTCACTCATAAAATTGAATGAATAACCATTCAAAAACCACCAGCAATACTCCATTTACATTTCTTGATTTGAATATCAACCAAGTATTAGTGATATTGTTATTATAAGTGCTAACGCAGACAAACTATTTGTAGCGATGCTGCGATCACTTCCGTGTGTCCCTATGTTTACATCATCGAGTGATCAGCTGCTTCCTTGCTTCTCTGCTCTCTGTAAGTTTATTCTAGATCATAAATCATGCTATTAACCGGGACAGAAGAAATTTGAGTAGACATTCTGGTAAGTTGGTACACTTTAACAGCTATTTAGGACCCAATAATGGCACAAACACAAAAAGACGTTTGCTCACACCCTTCCGCCTCACCCGTTTTCTTTGTGAGGATTATGGTCAATCTTCCATCTAAATGAGAATATATGAACATCTCAGCCGTCTGCATCCTAAGGACAGCAGACATTGTACAATAAGTGATGATTTTGATCTCATAAAGTCTGCAATGAGTAATATAATCAGAATAAAGAAAAAATAAAAAAGCAAAGTTCATGATGCGTTTTGGAAATTAATGCACCTCGTATGATTCAATGTTAAAAATGTTCCTGTTCTTAAAAGTCCAACTTCAATGGAAGTGTTTGGATGTTTTTAAATGGCTTTTTAGGCAGAACTGCGCAGCTACCATAGGCTCCAATGTAAGCAAACGTTAGATCTCATTTATTTGATATTTACAATGCAAAAAAAATTACGAATAACATCCATCGTCAAATCTCTCGTAATGATTGTAAACGATAATCGGAATATCTCTCATAATGATTGTAAAAAGTGTCGTTCCCCTTTAGGAGTCAACTCCATCTATCCGTGCTGGACAAGTTTGCCTTCCAGATAGGTATCAATCCAACGTTGTTTTAAAAAAGTATTTCAATTTATCAATACTACAAAAAGAAAAACATTGGATTTAAGTTGGCAGACTTTATATGAAGTTTAGCTATTTTAATAACGAGGATGTTGAATGTTATTCAAGTCTGTCTGCTTGTCTGTGGCGTGATCGCCATTAGTCGTCAACACAAGAATGGCGGATAGCTACAACGGTCGAGAAAGGTCACAACAAATGCAAACACAAGACTATTATTAAGCCACAACACAACTGTCAGCTACAGCACGATTACAAAAGCCATGACAAATACAAACACCACAACACAATAACATAAAGCCACAACACAACTTTAGGACACAAAGTACACGACAGACAAATCAAAAGTAACAGCGGACTTTATGGCGACAGACCAACTGTGTAGTGAACATAGTATATTGTTATTATTGAAATAGTTACTTATTACAGGAAAAAGTGGCCAGACTTTTCCTACTCCCTTCATTACACAATGTTCAACTTTCCTCCTCAGGAAGTTGGTGAGTCGTCGAAACTTATCCGCTGTCATTTCCGTAGCGTCTTTATATTGATGTGTTTTGGCTTATAGTAGTTGTGTTGTGGCGATTGTATTTGTTCTTACTAGGGCTGGCCGATATATCAATATAAATGATATATCCTGGGTTTGTCTCTGTGCGATATAGAAAATGACTATCGTGATATTCGAGTATACGTTCTCATGCAGTTGCTTTTAGCCGCGGGCATTAGATTACAGGCTCTCCTCGCTCTTTGCTGTCTCTCCTTCTCACAGACAAGCGCACCTTCTTACATACGTCACATACTGTCACGTCATACGTCACGTACGTATACGCCCTCGCGGAGCAGAGAGGTAGCAGCATGGGTAACGTTAGCTGTGATACTAGCAAAGCCATGCGAGTGGTAATACGAGAGAAAGAAGGTGCGAATAAAGGAATAATTAATTCCTAAGAAAAACAGCAGGGGGTCCATCGTCTGGCGTTGCTACAAAAGATAACATCACTGCTAATGTGTAGCATCATTTGACAAGTCACCTGCCAGAGAATGAAGAGTGCATACTCCGCATGTCAACATCTCCGTTCGGTGCCACACGCCCACACCATCACAATGCCGAGGCAAACATTTCCAGATCAACAACGTATGAAAAAAATAGTCAACAACAGAATTTAATAACGTCCATAGTAACCTACCACATAGCGAAGGACGAATACTATTTGATTTCCTATTATGCAGCTCATTTTTATTTGACACTTAAAATGTCTCTGACAACCGTGCACTCTGAATGAAAGTTTAAAATGAGCATATATTAATGCAGTATGAACAAGTATGTTTTAATGTAGACACATAGAATCATCATACTGCTGTGATTATATGTATCAAGTGTTAATTCAAGGCCAAGGCAAAATATCGATATAAATATTGTGTATCGGCAAAATATCGATATACATATTGTGTATCGCGATATGGCCTAAAAATATCGAGATGTTAAAAAAAGGCTATATCGCCCAGCCCTAGTTGTTACTTTTCTCTGCTGTCGTAGCTGGTCAATCCACTGCTTATTTAACCTGAAGAGATTTGGTTGCACTTTATTTTTTATATTAATATAGTATTTTTATTTTTTACTTTAATTTATTGTGTAGTTCCATTATTTCTATGTCAAAAACTAAAGTAAAAATAGCATGTAAACCAATTCTTATTTCAACCTGAAGAGATGTTGGCTGCACTTTAGCAGGTAAATCTACTTTTAAAATGTTGGTTACAGTACTTTTCTTGAAAATTATGAATATTGAAAATGACAGAAAAAAAGGTTTCCTCTTGTTAATTTAACCTTAAGTGTTCGTTGCATTTTTTTTTTTTTTAAATGCACAGCCATTGGCCATTAATTGTTGTTTACTTGCATGATTATATCCATAATTCATTTATATCGAATTCCCTTACAAAAATTAACAGAAATATACATAACATTGCTTCATACTTGCCAACCTTGAGACCTCCGAATTCGGGAGGTGGGGGAGCGAGGTCGGGGGTGGGTCGGGGGGCGTGGTTATTTACAGCTGTTGTGTGTGCAGTTGTGCACTGCACTTTCTAAAGTAGATGTTATTGTCACATATGCATGATTGATTGATTGAAACTTTTATTAGTAGATTGCCAGTACAGTACATATTCCGTACAATTGACCACTAAATGGTAACACTGCAATGAGTTTTTCAACTTGTTTAAGTTGAGGTACAAATATATACTATCAGCATAATACAGTCATCACACAAGTTAATCATCATAGTATATACATTGAATTATTTACTATCTGGTGGTTGGGATAAGGAGGGTTTGGTTGATATCAGTACTTCAGTAATCAACAATTGCATCAACAGCGAAATGGACATTGAAACAGTGTAGGTGTGACTTAGTAGGATATGTAATGCGAGCAGAGAACATAATAAGTTCAGATAGCATAAAAACAAGTATATACATTAGAAATACATTCGATTATTTACATTAGGTTATTTACAATCCGGGGAGATGGGATGTGAATGTAGGAGGATAAAGGGTTGTAGTTGGCTGGAGATGTGCTGGTGCATGTACAGTAGATGGCAGTATTGTCCTGTTTAAGAGTGTCACATGCTGTTTACGGCAGACAAACTGCCTTACGGTAGAGTGGTAGACGTAAACGGGACTGCTGTTGTTGTGTGTTGTTACTGCGCTGAGAGGACGTTTATGGAACTGCCTAACAATAAACCCACATAAGAAACCAAGAACTCGCCTTCGATCATTCTACAGCATGGGTGTCAAACTCTGGCCCGCGGGCCAAATTTGGCCCGCCTTACAATTTCATTTGGCCCTTGAGGCAAAATCAAGTTAACGTTAGAGCTGGCCCGTCGGTACTATAAAAGCACTGCCTTTAGCGTTGTCTACAATATGTTGTCACGTCCACTTTTACTCCATACAAACAGCATGCCGGCCAAGTCACATGATATATGCAACTTGTGCCTACACTTAAGTGAATACCAAGCATACTTGCTCAATAGCCATACAGGTCAGACTGAGGGTGGCCGTATAAACAACTTTAACACTGTTACAAATATGCGCCACACTGTGAACCCACACCATACAAGAATGACTAACACATTTCGGGAGAACATCCGCACCGTAACACAACATGAACAGAACAAATACCCAGAACCCCTTGCAGCACTGACTACCACAAAAACCCGCCCCACCCATCTCATTATTATTTTATTTTAAGATGTATTAGCCTGTGGAAAAATGTAATGTTGATGGTTACCTCAGAAGGCTGGAAATAGAAAATAGTCATTAAATGTTTTATTTAAATTGTATTTATTTGACCATTTATTTAAAATAGATAAAGTTAGCCACGGTTGTTTTATAGACAAAGCTACAGTATGCCAAACAGCCGGGTACGTTATGACGTGTCTACGTAAACACGAACCGGCGCCATATTGATGTTGGGTAAAATACTGCAGACAACAAAATATTGTGTCATGTTAAATAATAATTTGTCCAGAACCCTTATTTAGTAGCCTGACATAGTAGTAGGTAAGGTTTAAATTACAAGATAATTGAGATTTAAAACTGTACCTGGTAATTGCCTTGCCGCACAGCCAGGTCACCTCGAAATTTAAAAACTTTCTGCTTCTGCAGAGAATCATCTGTGTGGAGAGCAGCGCTCTCACAGAACCACTAAAATAGGACAGAGAAGACTTTAGCCGTTCGCGTCAACATCACATTTCACATTATTTCAGTTCTAGTTCCAAGCAGGGCGACACGGCGGAAGAACACAATCTCCGGCGCTTACCTTCGGCTCGCAGCGTTTAGCTTTATAAGACGACACGAACACGGAGCCTCGGTCTTTCTCTTCCGAAAACACGGAGTCGTCGAAGTTGCTTCCAAATATTTCCATGGTGGGTTATTATTATTTATTATACTGCTATAATTTGACTAGTAGTTTAAACATATGTAAATGCTTAACACGCGCCATGCGCATGGATTCCGCCTTTAACCCAAGTCCGCCGAAACACACGATCCACACTGACTTCTGTTCCGGGCAGAATAGTTCCGACCAATTAAGTAAATACATATATTGTACTTTTTCGTTACATTCCAAAACAGATTTTAAGTCAATCTAAATTTTTAAGTAAATAAATCGTAATATATATAAATGATATAAACTATATAATGTACACTTTATTATAATTGTAATAATAGTATAAATACTTATGAGTTGTAATGCAGTGACTCTGCCAAGGTAGCCTTTGTCACCGATTCTGTTCATAACTTTTATGGACAGAATTTTTAGGCGCAGTCAAGGGGTTGAGGGGTTCCGGTTTGGTGGCCGGGGGATTAAGTCTCTGCTTTTTGCAGATGATGTGGTCCTTATGGCTTCATCTGGCCAGGATCTCCAGCTTTCACTGGATCGGTTCGCAGCCGGGTGTTAAGCGACCAGAATGAGAATCAGCACCTCCAAATCCGAGTCCATGGTTCTCTCCTGGAAAAGGGTAGAGTGCCATCCCCGGGTTGGGGAGGAGACCCTGCCTCAAGTGGAGGAGTTCAAGTACAGTTCAATTTACACGTCAATCTATGTTGCCATCCTCACCTATGGTCATGAGCTTTGGGTCATGACCGAAAGGATAAGATCACGGGTACAAGCGGCCGAAATGAGTTTCCTCCGCCATGTGACTGGCTCTCCCTTAGAGATAGGGTGAGAAGCTCTGTCATCCGGGGGGAACTCAAAGTAAAGCCGCTGCTCCTCCACATCGAGAGGAGCCAGATGAGGTGGTTCGGGCATCTGGTCAGGATGCCACCCTAACGCCTTCCTAGGTAGGTGTTTAGGGCACGGGGAAGACACGTTGGGAAGACTATGTTTCCCGGCTGGCCTGGGAACGCCTCGGGATCCCCCTGGAAGAGCTAGACGAAGTGGCAGGGGAAAGGGAAGTCTGGGCTTCCCTGCTTAGGCTGCTGCCCCCGCGACCCAACCTCGGATAAGCGGAAGAAGATGGATGGATGGATGGATGGATGGACAGAGTTGTAATGGGCAACATGGTGTACTTTCTACCGATGAAAGCATCTTTTTTCATATAAATGGATTTCTAATGAAATAAGATTCCAACAAAATGCCAATATTGTTTCTCTCATCCAAAAGCATTGTTTGAATAGATAAATATAAGTGCTACTTTTTAAACACAAATGCTTTAAAGTACACATTGCTTTGCACTGGGGCCTGTCCAAAATTTCCTTTGAAAAAAGAGGTGTGAATAGTTAACCCAATTTTGGAATGATTTAAAGCTGTGGTCCCCAACCACCGGTCCAGGGACCGGTACCGGTCCGTGATGCATTTGCTACCAGACCGCAGAGAAATATTAAATAATTTCTAAACGACTGCATTTTCTCCGACTTAACTTTCACCTGTCCCACTAGACACCAATACGCTTGTTTAGATATGTACAATACAACTCCTCATAGGACCTTGCAATTTGTTATAACTTTGTGACATGATACAATGCACATTAATGAACATATTAAATATACATTTGACAGATTGTAGCCTAAGGCTAATTTCCATCTTCAGTCCCCATCGGTTGATGTAACCTGCTGAGGATCTCATTGCAATTCAGCGTTTTATTGATTTGTATTTTTCATGGACTTGTTTTTGCTGTATTTATCTGGCACAAGTTGAAAGCTGGTCCCTGAAAATAATGCCGAAATTAAACTGGTCTGTGGTGCAAATAAGGTTGGGGACCCCTGATTTTAAAGCAAATTGAATATGAATAATTACATGTCACAACTGTATTTGATTTAAATATAATACAGGCAAGCCAATAAAGTCAAGATTTATTAGTATTTTGAAGCAATTGCACCAGCCTTATGAACGCCACTGTAGCACCATTATGAACTTTAATTGAATTAATGTTGTAGAAATGTAGCTGTAGAGAGAAAACCCATCAGCTCTAATGATCGCAGTGAAGAAAGAAAGTGTTGCATTGAGAATAAAAAATCTCAGAAAAAGGGGGAAAAAAAGCAGATGACAGTAGTGACAACATGTATTTTGTCAAAATAAACATTCATAGATCACAGGTATAAAGAAAATGAGTGAAGCATTTAGATGACACAAGGTATGCATGTAAATAACACAACAGGTATACTGTTCAACATACTAACTACAGCAAGATTAAGTGGGATATATGATATGATACATGATGATAGATAACCGCACCCCATTGAGAAGACAAATTACTTCATAACAGCCATGGAAACAAGTCACCTGTTTCAAACACTCATGTACCTGTGTTATTGTAACAGTAGAATTTCTATCCTCACTGACACCATCTTTGTTTTTAGTTTTACAATTTCCTTCAACAAAGTTCATGTATTTTTAAAGTGAGTTGTGGTCCGTTGCAGCCCAAAGTACCCAAAAGCAACTCCAGCAATACAGGTTGAACCTAAAACAGATTGAGTTTCACTTTCACCTTGTGTGCAGTGCAAACAAAGTATTCTTTGAGACTTTTTCCTTGGTAAAAACATAGCAAACCTCTACAAGCAGGCGGACAGTAGTAAAATACTTTCAGAGTAGGCTTTCAGCTAATCTCTGGACTAAAAGTGAGCAGAATGTGCAGCAGTACAAAACATAGATGGAACAGTTCAAAGGTAACTGACAGGGCTGAAACAATTCATGGTCGCTGTCAAAATGGTGACTGACTTTTTTCTAACTTTTACTTGCTTAGCCACCGTGTCAAGTAAACCAAGCCAGCCAAACGTATGTACAAAATGAGAAGTTGTTTGACGTACTTATTGCATGCAGTATTCGACAAAAAAAATGTATTAACTGTAGGTACACATGTATATAAGCTATAACATCTTGTTCTTTTTCATGCCCAGGCACTTACAGTTCACATTACAACAAATAATGTGTTTCCGCTTTCATTCGGTTGCAATCAGCAAGCCAGGCAGGCTGAAAATGCTTTGAGATTGCCAAAAAGGTGCTACCATAGCATGAACGACAAGTACAAGGTGGCAAAAATACAATAACTAAAAATCCTAACACAGAGGTTTTGAAACCCGAAGTTTACAATGTTAACTTCATGACAGGCATTTGTAGTGTCGGCAGAAAGCAGAGCTTGGTCATGCATCACCAATTGGTTTGAACAAGGCTACTACACCGTTAGTGGTTTGTGTTGTTAAGATGGTGCAATTGTCCTGGAACAAGTCCACAAGCCATGGAGGCACGTATAGGTACAGTATTTATCTGCAAAGGGTTTCAGGTCTATGGTCTTAGCCATGGTTGAAAGGATGGCAGTTGGTAGTCCTGTGTTGTCCTTTGAGCATTTCATTTTAGAAAGCAAAGGTCTGTGAATGCAAAGTCAATGTCCTTATGGTATCATCGGTCCACAACAAGCAGGACACTGCTCGTGTCCACATGATTTTCTTGGAGGGATAAGAGTCAAAGGACATATGAAAGTGGACACCATTTCCATGATTTATAAAAACCTTTACCAACCACATTTTTTCTTACTAAAAGGTATTTCAAATGCGGCTCAAACTGTGCAATAAAGCAAAAAAAAAAGTGGCAGTTGATTCCACCGAGCTATATAAACATTCGACTTTCAAAAAAACATAATTTACATATTATTAGAAAAGTGGATACACTGGTAAGAGTCCTCCCTTAGGGGAAACATTTTCATGACTTTTATTTTAAAGGCAAAATACTGGTTTAGCATGAAAGAAAACATTGACTCTCAGAGCCAATTCATGATACATCGAGAATAAGGTGCCAAATCAATAATTTAACCACTGTGGTAGACAAAGTGCATTTTAAACAAGTTGAGTTCAGGTGCTTCATCATTTGAAATGTTTAAAATACTGTTGACAGTCTTTCTAGACTTGGGGTCTCCAACTTTCATCAGTATTAGAGCTACTTTACAAATAGAAAGGAAAAATGAGTTATCTGTGTTTTATTTAAATGACTGACAACATTTTTAAATTGTATTTTTAAACAGTGATTGTATTTCTCTATACTATTTTCTCATTGAATATAATTGAACTGTTATAAAAAGTACTATAATTTGACTCTTTCTTTTTGACCTATCTTTTGGAGACCCCAGATCCAGACACATTTATCAGACCAGTAATTATGTTTGGTTATGATTGTTTTGAATGATGGAGGTGCAGTTAGTGCATGCTTGCTGCAAAACACTTTTTTGTTTTGTTTTAGGGCGGGCCAAGACTACCGCCTTGCAAGTCTGGAAACACATTCAAGTTTGGCACAGCTCAAACTGTTAGAACCTCCATAGAAAATAGGTAACAACAGCCTTGAGCTTGTTGTATCAAAAGGTGCAAAACACATCAATCGCAGTGCATATTAAACATACATTTTTCCATGATGTAGAATAGTAACCACCATCAAGGGAAGACTTAGAAAATACATCCTTCCACCAAAACATTGGTGTTCACTCAGTATTAGCGTACTTTGGCTCACGTTGCATTAAGCCTTTATCTCTGATGGATTACCATAACCTATGTAAACTCATCCATTCTCATTTACTGTAGGTGTGTGTCGCTTAAAAAGGTGAGAGAACCCTTCCACCAGGTGTGCTAAATGTGGTTTAACCTAAGGGCAACTTTAAGAGTGCCTTGTAAACACATTAAAAAGGAGTCACATTTCATTTTGTAGTGAAAAGGGGCCAACATTCATTTGCAATTGAAGTTGAAATTTGCGCTTGTGCTCGAAACACTTCTAAAGAAATGCAGCATTAAATTCAGTGAGGGACTTTACATCATAAAACCTAGTTGATGATTGTTTTTACATTTTAAATATTATTATTGTCTGCTTTTTTGGTGTACCAAAAAATACATTGCTTAAATATTGCCCACTGGGTGAGAGCTGAGATTGGGACATAAAGCATCATTCCCAAATATTTGGAACATAATCGATGTCACCATTGAGCATTTAGGTGAACACCATTATTGAATTGTAACATTCTTTAACGATTTAGTCCTCAGACACAGACAAGGACTTCCTCACACTGCGTGACGGCTCCCAAACCTCACTGTCATCTGTGTCTTCTTCATCATGCTCCTCGTCGTCATCTTCGTCGTCCTCTCCCATTTCAGCACCTAAGGACTCCTTGTTGGCACTCGATGCCTCTATCTGGATCTCGTCTGCGCCTTCTCCTCCGTCTGCCCTCCCCAAAGTCGGTTCCTGGAAGGGGTCTGCCCCCATATCCAGTCGTCTCTGGACCTCAGCGAACCATTCCCTCACCTTATTGGAGAAAGATAAAGACAATCTGTTTAACAATATACACCACAAATAATGATACTTGTAAAAGAATGATAGTTCACTTATTAGAGTGAATAGTGTTTACGAGGGACGAACAATATGAAAATTACATTTCACGCTTATTGTAACCAAAATTATCAATGTTTTCGCACGGTATTATTGAATGTGCTCAGAAAGTACTTATACATAATATTTTGATCAAGGGTTTTTTAATAAATTGTGGTGTCCTATTCTGTTCAGCATCCATTAAACACATCATTAACCAAGGACAAATTAATATCTTAGTTACTTAAGACAGGAATGTGTTAATATACGTTTTGATTGGGGTATGTTGTTTCTTAACTGAGAAAGACGTTAATGTTACTTGTATTCATGTTAGCATTTAAACTTGTGTGCTAGCACCAGTCCGTTTGCGAGTTTATCTTAATCAAATGCAGTTCACAATGACACGGTTTTCCGATCATTATCATTTAAAACAGTAATACTAACAGTCGTTGGTTTTATTATTAATACCGATTATCGTTACATCCCCAGTACGTACCATCTATTCATTGTCTAACTATAGGGGTAAGATAGAGCCTACCCCAGCTGACTGGGTAAGAGACAGGATGATGTCATAACTTCATAGCTAACGATATATTTTGTGTAATTTTGCTGTTTACTGTGTGGTAGCGATGCGCGGATAGGCAATTATATCATTCGCATCATCAAAATCGTCATCCACCCGAACCATCATTTTATCAGGACCGTACCCGCCCGCCAACCGCCCGCTGAATTACATCAGAGGTTGGCCACCTTTACCACTCAAATAGCTATTTAAACCTGTTTCACAGAGTAATGTAGTCAATTGGAGCCGCTAACGTTCTCGCGACTTATCAATAGCGTTCATCCTGATGACAAGAATATGGGCGTTCTGTGAAGCCATTTCCTTAGACACCTTCATCAACATGTACGAATCGATTGTTGGACCAGCAACATGTGTGCAGCTTCCGCAATCACACGTATGAGATTGAAAGGCATACTGGGTGATACAAAGTACACTAATGGTTGTGATATAAACAACTTTAACACTTACTAATATGCGCCACGCTATGAAGGCACACAATACAGGATTGACAAACACATTTCGGGAGAACATCCTCACAGTAACACAACATAAACGCAACACAACTAGTACCCATAATCCTTTGTATCCATGAAAAGCCCAGAATATATTTTACACCCCCGCGCCCCCAACCCCGCCCACCTTACCGCCGCACGGGGGGGGGGCGTATAAAATAGTCCGGAAGTTTCATGAATACAAAGGATTATGGGTATTTGTTGTTTTGCGTTTATGTTGTGTCACTGTGAGGATGTTCTCCCGAAATGTGTTTGCCGTTCTTAATTGGTGTGGCTTCAAAGCGTGGCGCATATTACTAACAGTGTTAAAATTGTTTATATCACAACCATTAGTGTACTCTGTGTCACCCAGTATGCCTTGCAGTCGTGTGCGTGTTGCCGCGGAAGCCACTCACAACATGATGCTGGACTGACAACCAGATCGTACATGTTGTAGAAGGTGACAAAGCCAAAGGCTTCATAGCACGCACTAATACTTATTATCTGGGTGACTGCCGGTAGTCATTTAAGAGAATAATAGCGTCTCCTATTGACTTCTTCGCTTTATGACACAGGTCTTAAATGGCTCTTTGAATGGCAAAGGATACCGAACCCAGAACCATGTATATCAAATATCTCCGGATGGTTCAACCGCCACCCGCCCGAATCTAATTAAAATCTATTTTTTCGTCATGTCAACCGCCCGGCCCGCGGTTTGCCTGCGGTTTGCCCGCGGTTTGCCCGCGGTTTACCCGCGGACGAGACCGCAAACCGCGCATCTCTATTGTGTGGGCCACAATCTTCCTTAGTTAATTTTATTTTTCAAAATATGCAATGGGCCAATAGAAAACAAACAAGTAAATGGTCCATTAGTTGGACTTTGGACGTTTTACACCACCAGTCTGAAGTAAAAGAGTGTGAGGTTAGTACAGTTTGTGCACATAAATTATAAAAATCCTTTGTTACCCGTTCATAGCTCATATTGGTTTTGGTGACAAGCTCATCCAGGTCCTGCTCACTGAGGAAGCGGTGCTTCAGGTAATACTCCTTCAGGATGTCCCTGCCGCTCTTGAATTTCTTTGGCGGGGGACACATGTCCAGGTCTGAACTAAACGAGGCGGACCGCCTCGGCTGCTTGCGGGTTCGAGATCTCCCCCAACCACGATTTCTGGGACGTCTTTTTCGACTACCCAATTTGTTGCTCCCCCCACTGTTTGGGCCCTCCACGTTGCCACTTTGGTACTGAAAGAACCATTTAAGGTTCCCGTTCTTCCAGGAGTACCGGGAATCCCCGAACCAGCTGACGACGTAAGGTCGGGGCAGACCGCTTTCCTCTGCTAGCTGTTCGTATTCCTCTGTGGTGGGCCACTGAGTTCGCACAAAGGCACTTTTAAGAAGATGGAGCTGTTCTGGTGTCTTTTTAGTCTTATCTTTGATTTCTCTGCTGCTGCTGGTTGCTATCTGCTTACTGCGGCCTCCGGGCGGAGTCTGACTAACTGTGCGAGAGGAGGAGGGAGAGCAAGAAGCCCCGACATCTACTGTGTTCAATCCACCGGTGTCTGTTGGCCCTCCTTCAGAAGAATCTGGAGAGGGTGTGCTGATTGTCGGCAGTTTTCGTCTCTCTGTGAACCAGGCATCAATCTCCCTGCGTGTCAGTTTTGTCTCCGCTCTCAGGCGGCTCAGATCTTCATCTGATGGAGTGCTGCTCTTCTCAAAGCTCTCCTCTAGCACCACCAGTTGCTCCGGTGTCTTCTCTTTAAACTTCTGCAGAGTGAAGTCGGGGAAAGGATTCCACGTCTTGGGCCGGGTCTCCTTCTCCCTCACAGGAGGCGTGCGGGTACGGTGTGGGGAGGACGGGGTTTCGTCGCTTGAGTCGATGACAATGGTGGCGTTGGCGCTGCTGCTACAGCTACCGCCTCCTCCTCTGCCACCTCCATCATGGAAAACAATCACATTGTTTTTGGAGTTTCGTTGGTTGTACCTGGTGTCACTGAACCATTTTTTGATCTCGCCCTTGGTCAGATTGGTGATGTTCATCAAGCGTGCAATCTCTGCATCACTGACAAAGTGGTTTTTCAGGTAGCTGGCTTTCAGCTCCGCTAGCTGCTCTTTGGACTTCTTCGGCCGCATACTGAATGTGTCTGCATTCAAGGCTGAGTTCTCCTTCCAGAAAGAAAAGGAGAGTTACGTGCTTAACATGAATTTATTGCTGTACATCACCAAAGAAGTTAGCTTGTAGATAGCTACAGCAACAATGGAGTAACTGAGTTTTGTGAAAAAAAGCCTTAACTATAATTTCAACCAAAGTCCCCCGGGTAAACTTATTTTATAAACGTGTGTGCATCTTTCTAAATACATCATCGAGGCAAAATGCACTTTTATCTTTGAGAGATACTGTTTTGTTGTTTGTTTTTATTGCTGCTATTCTGACTGTTATTTGTTTATATGAAAATACTTTGTTTTATCAGAACTTTGCCTGTCTTTGCTTTTAAATGGACAGAAGTGAGATATTTTTTTTAATTTTTGTATCAGCAATTAGCTGGACAGTTCATAAATATTTGTTTCTAAATAAGGTAATCAGCTTTATTGTATTTAATGTTTGTTAGCACATGCCCAAATATATATCAAGCTGAATTAAAAGCCACTGGCTGATTTAAAGTGACTGAATAGGTGTGCACTTCATAATCTGATTAGGCGACTAATCGTTAATATTTTTGATGACTTGTTTTAAACAGTCGTTAGTTGCCGCCCTATTTCACCATTAGCACAGCGCAAAATCAGAAGTATTAAAGGCAGCTGTACCTGGGGGGAAAGAGAGGGGGGCTGAATGGTGGTAGCCCGTTTAAGATCACTATTTGTTGGGGTCGACTGGCAGGAAACTCTGCTGGAACTCTGGGACTGACTGGGCAGACCTGCCACTGTCAGAGTAATGGGATTGGTCACTGGAAGGTTTCCTCCTGGACCCAACTGGAAACACACAGAGCAGCAATGGCATTTTGACTACATGTTCACATGAAATCTAAAACACACAACATTAGACAAAAAATAAATCGTAGAGAGGATTGTTATGTATTTGGAATCTCACAAATAAATGATGCAGCCAAAATATCAGAAACAGCTGTAAGTATGATTTAGAGGAAAAACACACAATAGTAAACAAACAACTAGATCCTCTATGTTTGCCACACAAAAAACAGATCATTCTCTCAAACCAAAACATTAATTTGATGCAGAATTAAGCGTCAAAATGTACCTTTCACAACAATTTACAACGCACAACTTGCAGGATGTTCTTGTTTATTAAACATATTTAACATTATGTTGATATTAACAAAAAACATGTTTGTTTTTCTAAAATAAAACATGTATACACATGACTGAGGAAATGTTACTCCTTTTGTGTTATTATTGTGCTATTTCAAGTTGAAAGAGCTTTGCGAAAAAAAAACCTCTTTCCTGCAAAGTGTGCATCGTATTTGTCGGTCAACTATCTCATGTTTTTTTATGTTCGACTTTACCTGATCAACAGCCCATTTGCGCATGTGCGACAGCATTACTACTTGAATGGAATCACGTAATTAATCCTTCATAAATGTAATTATTTATGAGAGAAATTGCCTTATTTTCAAAAGAAAGACATTCAAATATCTGCCATCTCCCATTGGTTGATGTTTCATGAGATCAAAGTTACAACAGATGCAGAAAACCACTATGCTCTGGCTCATGGTCAGTGACACGTAAGAATTGTCTGCATTTCCATCCTAAAAACACCAATTTTGTGTTGATGTTTGGATGTCTGAGTGCACCTTGAGTGGGGGTGTATGGTGGTGAATAAAGAAGTGTTAAAGTGGTAGGAGAGGAAACTAAGACGGTGTGCTGTATATGCCATACTTGTCAACATTTGCAATTAAAAATATGGTAAATCTCCCAGGAAATCGGGTAAAAACAAAGGATTTTCATTACATTCATAAATTGCTGCTAACTAAATTTAAAGAATAATCATTTACTCATAGCCTCATAGACTGGAACCTACAAAGGGATGATGTTCGTTAAGAAATTATCGAGTTAAGGCCCATTATAGAATCCTCTTATCGAACCGCTTCCTTATCGAATCCAGATAGGTTGTTGTGTGTGCACTGAGTTCCAAAAGCCATAGATGTTATATGACTGGGCTGGCACACTGTTCATATGGAGGAAAAACGGACGTGACTGAGGACAGCGTGCGGCCGTTATAGGGTGAAGGTTTTAGGTGAGAGAGGATGCTAAAGGCCCGCCCCCAGTGAGCATATAGTGCTGTTATGTGCGTTGTAAATAAAAAAAATGCCGACAAACACATCACCAACATGGGCGAGGTGCCACTCAATTTCGACGTTGTGCTAGTTTGCTATGCTAATGGACAACAAGACTGACTTTGAAAATGAGGAGAGGGAATCTGGCGTGTTGATGGAGAACTTGCCCAGCTGTTCATTTGGGACACAAAAGATGAGGACTTTGATGGATTTGTGGATGAGGATTGATCAAAAAAAATAATGTGAGTGCATTGATAAATACTTCAATAAAGTACAACCAAACTCAGCTTTGCTCCTGCTGCCTTTTTAAAACTGTGTCCATGCATGCTAGCGTTATGTTTTAAACTAGCGTATGTTTTAAGATAGCGTATGTTTTAAGCGAGCGTATTTTAAGCTAGCGTATGTTTTAAGTTAGCGTATGTTTTAAACTAGCGTATGTTTAACCATGCCTGCGCCAAAAAATACGCTGCGCCTTATTTATGCAGTAAATACAGAAATAGCACTCGTAACTGACACGACGCCTTTTAATACGGTGCGCCCTTTGGTCACGAAAATACAGCATAGGGGCTTCGATAACGGGAACCGGTTCTCAAAAACGGATTTGAATCCATGGAATCAGTTCTTTTCTTATCGAACAATCGGGAGAACCGGTTTCGAACATCATCCCGAAACCTACATCCTATACCTCATAAGAGCATGTCACTAACCACTATACTATCCACTCTGGCACACATCCTTGGCAGTTTGTGGATTTATTTAATACAACAATAGCTGAAATATTCAAAAAGGGGCTCCTTCTCAGAGCTTAATTTGAAACATTATTCAATGTCATTGTTCCTTTGATGTTACAGAAAGTACTAAAGAGAGGATGAGTCTCCTATTCATCTAGATTTTGGGATTTTCTGTCACCTTCATGTCAAGCCATCTCAGTCACGTTGTTGATTTGATTCAATCACATACATGAGCCCCCACCCTGAGGCTTGTTGAGCGGACCCAATTGCTGAAGTAGTGGCAGTACATATGGGGATTTATATTTTTTTCATTGGAAGTAAAATCCAGGAGAAAAACAGGTCAGAGAAGACGCTGGGAAAGAAGAACAAAAACAAGATAATATATGCAGTGTTGAAACTGAACACTGCTGTAGATGTGTTGAGCTCAGAATAAAGGTTTGAAAGAGTCTCAGACCAGCTTTGATACTAGGGTAATAACTTGTCAAAATTCACTGTTGGTAACAGCGTTGTAACTTTAAAAAAAAAGTAATTAGAATACCCGTTTCGGGAAAACAATAATGGAGTTACTAACGCTATTTTGTAACACAGGTTACGAATTAGCATACAACAACACTCTATATTTGTTAGCACATTCTTGACATAATTTCTACTATAATGTATGTAGAGTCAAAGCAGGTCAGTGGAGATTCAGTGTTAATATAATAACACATTCATTCTGCACTCACCTGCGTGAATACCAAGCCTGGCTGGCCCACTATCTGGCAGGTCTGAAGAATGGACTGTAGGCCGTTGGCAGCAGCTGAGAGCTGGTGAGCAGGTATGACAGTGATAGTTTGAGGCACAGTGTGTACGGTGCCATTGAACTGTTTCCTCCTAGCCTCTTCTACTTCCTCTGGGGTCCAGCTGACGCCGTGCTTCAGCCGCTGGGCAGAGAACCATACCTGAAAGGGGAGCAGAATCTTTTAGGTCAGTTTATTGATCATCTTTTTTGGCAGATATGACCAATTCGCCCCCTTTTAACTACCTTAATCTGCTCCTCTGTGAATTGCGTCTGCCCTGCCAGACTGTTGATCTCAGCCAATGAGGGGTAGGGAAACTTCTTGTAGGTGCCGCCCAGTAGAGGGTTGGTGTCCATAGCTGCGCTATAAGAGGGAATGCTGCTCAGAGGTATGAGCAGCTGGGGTTGAGCTGCTGTGGTTTGCTGCGCTTGGAAAGCAGAAAGCACCTGAAATAAAAGAGTGAGAAAGAGGAATGAACAATTAATAAACATTTATGTTATACCTGATGCAAGGAGAATATTTAAAATTACAGTGGTACCTCAACAGAGTAGTGTTTTGAGATAAAATATTTCTCTCTGCTTTAAGTTGCAAACCAAAATTTTGGTTGATATTATCCCCGCCAGTTGTTGGTATATCAACCGTCACAGTGGACACCTTAATCCAACCAACATCTGTTCTTACTTGCTAGTATTATCTTATAGATGGATTGGCATAACTGTGTTTTCCAACCATGGGAAAAAAGATAGTGAGTGTAAAGGACAGTGCTGAGAAAAATAGGGTAATATTCATTAAATTAAAGAAAGAAGTAATCAAAAACTGAGCATGTCGCCAACAAGGCAAAGCAATTTCAACGTAACCCTGCTGGTCTGTACCACAGTGAAGCAGAATGAGTCTAACGCCCGCCAAAAATTTTGAATAGTTTTTCTAACTGGCGGACATTTATCCAGGAAAATATGGAAACGATGCGGATTGTGTGTTTGACTTAGAAGCAGCTGGAGGGAGATTACAAAGAAGTCCATTCTGTAAGGTAAATGCTGTATATTATTACATTCTTTAATAAAACTACTGTAGTTGTTAGTATTACATTTTATTGTATTGTTTTTATACAATATTTCTTATATAAAAATTTGTGTTTTTTATTTAAAGGGGAACAATATCACCAGACCTATGTAAGCGTCAATATATACCTTGATGTTGCAGAAAAAAAGACCATATATTTTTTTAACCGATTTCCAAACTCTAAATGGGTGAATTTCGGCAAAATAAACGCCTTTCTATTTATCACTCTCGGAGCGATGAGTTCAGAACTTTACGTCACCTAGGTAATAAAGCCGCCATTTTCTCAAACACATTACAAACACCGGGTCTCAGCTCTGTTATTTTCAGTTTTTTTGACTGTTTTCCGTACCTTGGAGACATCATGCCTCGTCGGTGTGTTGTCGGAGGGTGTAACAACACTAACAGGGAGGGATTCAAGTTGCACCACTGGCCCAAAGATGCGAAAGTGGCAGGAAATTGGACGAAATTTGTTCAAAATACGAGGGTGTGGGAAAAGCCGACGAAATGGTCAGTCGTTTGTTCCGCACACTTTACCGACGAAAGCTATGCTACTACAGAGATGGCAAGATTGTGTGGATATCCTGCAACACTCAAAGCAGATGCATTTCCAACGATAAAGTCAAAGAAATCTGCCGCCAGACCCCCATTGAATGTGCCGGAGTGTCTGCACATTTTACCGGCGATGCTAAGGCAGACATGGCACAGAGATGTATGGATATCCTGCAAATGCATTTCCAACAATAGTCAACGAAATCACAAAGGTGAGTTTTGTTGATGTTATTGACTTATGTGCTAACCAGACATATTTGGTTGCGGCATGACTGCCAGCTAATTGATGCTAACATGCTATTTAGGCTAGCTGTATGTACATTTGTAGCTATATGTGCGTCCAGCGTTTCCCTCCACCTACATTTAATGCCAAACAAACACTTACCAATCGACAGATTTAAATTGATCCAGTGTCACAAGATGCGAAAGTCCCGATCGTTTGGTCTGCACATTTTACCGGCGATGCTAAGGCAGACATGGCCGAATAGCGTTAATAGCTATTCGCTCAATAGCTTCAGTTTCTTCTTTAATTTCGTTTTCGCTATCTGCCTCCATACTCCAACCATCCGTTTCAATACATGCGTAATCTGTTGAATCGCTTAAGCCGCTGAAATCCGAGTCTGAATCCGAGCTAATGTCGCTATATCTTGCTGTGCTATCTGTTTGTTTGTATTGGCATCACTGAATGAAATCACAGGAAAATGGACGATGGCTTCACAGATAGCGAAAATCAGGCACTTTAAAGCCTTTTTTCGGTATATTCCGGGATGGGTAAAATTTCGAAAAAAACTTCGAAAAATAAAATAAGCCACTGAGAACTGATTTTTATTGGTTTCAACCCTTCTGAAATTGTGATAATGCTCCCCTTTAAACTCATGTTAGTGGTAAAATGTTTCTGTTTTGGGGGTGCAAACAGCAATTCAATGGAGACGTTGATTTTACAGTACTGTCACTGCCAAGACAAAACACTGTTTTGTTTAAATATGCCAAGTAAAATCTTCTTACTCTACCTGTGCCAGGCCAGGAGGAATAACAGTAGGATTTAAAATGGATGACTTCCTTGGCTTCTCTGAGGGTTGGCTGAACAGGAAGTTGCCTCCTCCGAGCTTCATGGAGTCGTGCAGCAGCATCTCCATAGATGCCATGGGACCCAGAGGAGCTTCGATTGGCTCCTGCTCTCCGCCCAGCTTGCCTTCGACCCCTCTTTCAAAATACTCCACTACTTCATCCGATGCATTGAGGGAAGATGTGATTTTCTTGGGTTCAGATTTGGTCTTCATCCTCATGATTGGGGTCTTGCTGAGAGAAATGGCGCAAACAGTTGTGGCATCTGCTTCTGCTTCCTCAGGCATGTCACACTGCTGATACTGGTCACTGCCCCGACACTCTGGAGCGTTTGTGGTGCTAAACTTTAGTGAAGGACTCAGCGCATCTTTCTCCTCTAAATTGTTGGATTCGCCTACAAAGATAATGTAATTTTAAAGCAACATTTAAATTCACTTGAACATTACTGCACAGGAGAGAGTGGGAAAAAACAAATTTACCAGCATCTGGTACGGTAGGGACAACCACTGCTGTAGGATCCAGTTCCTCAGCTGTTGGAACCGTATCTACTGTTCCGTCCACCCCATCAGTATGATCTTTTGTTCTTTCAGTTATCCCCTCCAGCTCATCACATGGTAACTGCTCCACCACATCAGAGGGCAGCACCATGCAAGGCGTTGTTGATTTTCGGCGGCTTGACATCATTAAACTGTGCAAATGTCTATCTAGCGTAAATGCAGTTTTAGGCAGAAGAGTTGAGGCTCACATGTCTTTGGAAGTCATCTTCACGTACCAAGACTTTTCAATTGACTGGTAAAAGAAACAGATGGAAAATGTTGCAAAGTGCATTTAAACAGATTATTAGGCAAGTGTGTACATTTGAACAAAGTGTGCATGTTAAATGAATCTATTCTTAATACACTTCGACATTATTTTGGATTTTACACATAAATGGGTTATACAAACCCCGTTTCCATATGAGTTGGGAAATTGTGTTGGATGTAAATATAAACGGAATACAATGATTTGCAAATCATTTCCAACCCATATTCAATTGAATATGCCACAAAGACAACATATTTTGATGTTTTAACTGATAAACTTTTTTTTTTTTTCATATAATCATTAACTTTAGAATTTGATGCCAGCAACACGTGACAAAGAAGTTGGGAAAGATGGCAATAAATACTGATCAAATTGAGAAATACTCATCAAACACTTATTTGGAACATCTCACAGGTGTGCAGGCTAATTGGGAACAGGTGGGTGCCATGATTGGGTATAAAAGCAGCTTCCATGAAATGCTAAGTAATTCACAAACAAGGATGGGGCGAGGGTCACCAATTTGTAAGCAAATTGTCAAACAGTTTTAGGACAACATTTTTCAACAAGCTATTGCAAGGAATTTAAGGATTTTACCATCTACAGTCCGTAAAATCATCAAAAGGTTCAGGGAATCTGGAGAAATCACTGCACGTAAGCGATATTTACGAACCTTTGATCCCTCAGGCGGTACTACATCAAAAACCGACATTGGTATGTAAAGGATATCACCACATGGGCTCAGGAACACTTCATAAAACTACTGTCAGTAACTACAGTTGGTTGCTATATCTGTAAGTGCAGGTTAAAACTCAGCTATGCAAAGCAAAACCAATTTATCAACAACACCAAGGAACGCCGCTGGCTTTGCTGGGCCCGAGCTCATCTAAGATGGACTAATGCAAAGTGGAACAGTGTTCTGTGGTCTGACGAGTCCACATTTCCAATTATATTTGGAAACTGTGGACGTGGTGTCCTCTGGAACAAAGTGGAAAATAACCATCCGGATTATTATAGGTGCAAAGTTCAAAAGCTAGCATCTGTTATGGTATGGGGGTGTATTGGTGCCCAAGGCATGGTAACGTACACATCTGTGAAGGCCACATTAATGCCGAATGGTCCATACAGGTTTTGGAGCAACATATGTTGTCATCCAAGCAACGTTATCATGGACGCCCCTGCTTATTTTAGCAAGACAATTCCAAGCACATGTTACAACAGCGTGGTTACGTAGTAAAAGAGTGCGGGTACTTTTCTGGCCCGCCTGCAGTCCAGACCTGTCTCCCATCGAAAATGTGTGGCGCATTATTAAGCGTAAAATACGACAGAGGAGACCCTGGACTGTTGAACGACTAAAGCTCTACATAAAACAAGAATGAGAAAGAATTCCACTTTTAAAGCTTCAACAATTAGTTTCCTCAGTTCCAAAACGTTTATTGAGTGTTGTTAAATGAAAAGTTGATGTAACACAGTGGTGAAAATGCACATTCCCAACTACTTTGGCACATGTTGCAGCCATGAAATTCGAAGTTAATTATTATTTGCAAAAAAAAATAGTTTGTGAGTTTGAACATCAAATATCTTGTCTTTGTAGTGCATTCAACTGAATATGGGTTGAAAAGGATTTGTAAATCATTGTATTCCGTTTATATTTACATGTAACACAATTTCCCAACTCATATGGAAACGGGGTTTGTACTTGTATAGCGCTTTTCTAACTTCAAGGTACTCAAAGCGCTTTGACACTATTTCCACATTCACACACACATTCACACACTGGTTGCTGGCACGGCCACTCTCCCAACTGCGCCACGCCGTCACATCCTAGTATATAAGATATTATCCACAACCTTATAACACAAATGATACACCTCTCAGAAGAAAATGCAACAGTGTTAAGAGCAGCAGCTATCAATTGTTTTAGTAATCCATCGATTATAGTTTGTTGGCTTAATTGGTAATCGGATAAATCCCACTTTCTATCATCAATCTGTATTATAAGGAAAATAACTAATAAAAGATTGTTCTGCTTGTCGAGAGCGTCATTTGTTTTGATTTAGTAAAACAAAGTTATGCATTAATAAAAATAAAAACTTTCCACGGTTCATGCCACACAGATGCTGAATTGGGCAAGAAAGTATTTAGGTTTTCAGCACCGAAGGCTTGGAATAACCTACAATCCAATCTTCAACTTCAAACCCTTGCTACATTAAATGAGTTTAAAGCTTCTGTGAAAGGATTGCAGTCTACCATGTCTGTATGCACATGTGTCATTTGTTGTAAATGTGATGTTTTATGTGTGTTTACTATTTTTAATGTAACCTTGCTGCTGCCCTCTTGGCCAGGTCTCCCTTGGAAAAGAGATCTTTGATCTCAATGGGATTTTACCTGGTTAAATAAAGGCTAAATAAAAAATAAATAAATAAAAATTTCAGCAAACACACAGCACCTCTGTCATATGAGCTCTGTTGCTGGTGTGCGGAAAATAAGTTTGTGTATTTAAGGTTCCAAGCACTCCATGCGGTCTGGATTTGATCATTTTTCTTTCGTTACAATCGTTAAACGATTAATCGAAGAAACAGAATACAATTTGAATTTTTTTTCTGATCGATTAATCATTGCAGCCCTGATCTATGTTAAACATTGCAGTGAGTTGATAAACAATTAACCACAATTAACATGCAATTGTTCAATAATATTCTACACCAGGGGTCGGGAACCTTTTTGGCTGAGAGAGCCACACAAGTCAAATATTTTTAAAAGTATTTCCGTGAGAGCCATATAATTGTATTTTTTTTACACTGAATACAACTAAATGCCTGCATTTTTAAGTAAGACCAACATTTTTAGAGGATAATAAGTCTCTTATTCTTTTTAATAACATTGTTATTCTGAAGCTAAACAACAATAAATAAAATACTTCTTACCATTAATGCAACTTCTTGAACAGGTGCGGTAGAAACCGGATGGATGGATTAAAATGCATGAGAATGTTTTATATTTTGAACGTTATTTTTAACACTGTGTATACCAGTGGAGTTATTCATTACTTATCATGTTAAGCAATGTCAGTTAAAGGCCTACTGAAACCCACTACTACCGACCACGCAGTCTGATAGTTTATACATCAATGATGAAATATTGACATTGCAACACATGCCAATACAGCTGGTTTAGTTTACTAAATTGCAATTTTAAATTTCCCGCGAGGTATCCTGTGAAAAACGTCGCGGAATGATGACGCGTGTGCGTGACGTCAAGGACTGTCAGGAAATATTAGCTCAGCACCAGTTACGGCTAAAAGTCGTCTCTTTTCATCGCATAATTACACAGTAACTTGGACATCTGTGTTGCTGAATCTTTTGCAATTTGTTCAATTAATAATTGAGACTATAAAGAACAATGCTGTTGGTGGACAGCGGTGTATTGCAGCTGTCCTTAGCACCGAGACACAGCCGGTGTTAGTTTGTTTTTAACACAGAGCGGTCAAGCGAACATGTTTCTCTACGTCAACCAGCATGTTTTTGGATAGGAAAATTGTGATATATATCTTACCGGAGACATCATGGGGTTATTTGTCCTCCTGCAGTAGCTGTTTAAAAGGTAGCTGTGAGCTTGGCTCCTCGGCTTCTCTGAGACACTGTGTGTTCACCGCAGCCATCCGACCTCGAGATATGTCTTTACAATCTCACTAAAACACTATTAAAACAATAAGCAGATAAGGGATCTTCCAGAATTATCCTAGTAAATGTGTCTGATTACATCTGAAACGCTCACACTGCCGCCGTCCGAAGCCGTCGCTTTTTGTTTTATTTTATTTATTTTTCTTTCTAGTCCTTTGCTATCAATATCATCATCCACGGATCTTTCATCCTCGCTCAAATTAATGGGGGAATTGTCTTCCCGGTCTGAATAGCTTTTGCTGCTGGAGGCTCCCATTAAAAACAATGTGAGGACGTGAGGAGCCCTCACCCTGTGATGTCATCGTCTGCGACTTCCGGTAAAGGTGTTGTAAGCACAATACCAATGCGCAACCGCATTTTGCAAATTTAATGTCAAATCAAATCAAATGTTTATTGGATTCATCACTCTACAGTGTACATCCATGACTAAACTACAACCATAACTTGGTTTACTATCTATAAAATATAATAATGTAGGGTTACCTGGAACTTGAAATAAGCCACCCGGCCTGAATCCACACTTCCCTCGCCAAACACCTTAGTTTCCCAACCCTCACGCTTGGATAAATAGGCCTTGATGCCATCTACGCAGTGTTGGGAGACTGTTTTGCTGTTAGATCACGTCCAAATTTGCAAAGTGCGCGAGATTGGTGAAATGCTTACAACAAGGGCGAGGCTTTTTTATCAGCACCAAAAGTTGCGAACTTTATCGTCGATGTTCTCTACTAAATCCTTTCAGCAAAAATATGGCAATATCGCAAAATGATCAAGTATGACACATATAATGGACCTGCTATCCCTGTTTAAATAAGAAAATCTCATTTCAGTAGGCCTTTTAAGATTTAACTGCCAGGTGCAGTCATCAAAAGAGCCACATCTGGCTCTAGAGCAATAGGTTCCCTACCCCTCTTCTACAGCATTACATTATCTAAATTAGACACTGAAAAGGGGTATGATTCCACTTTCTGCATATATGGCTGCTCTTGTGTCATATAACATTAATGTGTACCATATCTTTTGTGAATTAATTTGTATCTAACAATATCAAAATCGGAAACTGACTTTAAAAAAATACAATACACACAATATCATATCTCTTGTGCATAATATGTGTATCTAACATTATCAAAATCGGAAACTGACTTAAAAAATACAATACAAACAATATGAGTCCCCTTACATATATTGCTATTTTATTGTGTATTTGGCATGATGCTACAGTAATGCATCCAGTGTAACACAGGTAGGCATGTCTGGGCTAACTTCTCAGAACTGAAATGAGGCAATAACGCGGGCTTTCTTTATGTGTAGATTACAATAAGCAGCTCAAATCATCATACAATATTTTTTTAAATGAACGAAAGCGACTTATAATTGAGGACGTGTCATTTAGCTATGTGGTGTGTAGAGAACGAGAAGGGCCAACTAGCCAATGTTAGCAATCATTATTGCTGTACATGTCTGCCGGCTAACTTACTGCAACTCCACCAGCGTGCGCCGTGTTGCTGTCTGGCTATCCGGGGCGAGGCGCGGGGTGTTTCACCCGAGCAGCTCCCGACGTCTGTCCTTCCCAGCCGCTAACCATTCAGCGGCACCCGGGCCGGTACGCACCGTAGCGCGGACGTTCACCGGGCTCGTGTGTCGGTGTCCAAGACAGACGGTGGGAGGTAGGCGCACAAATGGACCGGTCTAACGGCTAGTACTCCCGTCTACAGATGCTGGCAACACCGCACATCTCTCACCCTCTTCCGAACAGGTTGTTATGTGTCCCGGCAAGCGTCGAGTAAGCCTCCATGAATGAAAATACAACTGTTACAAGCAACTGCATTAGCTCGCTGACCTAATTCTCATTTTTTAACGGCGGGTTTTTACAATGATCAAACAGCGTCATTATTCGGATACGCCGTGACGTCATCCGCCCGCGACTTTCGGTGCCGAAAATGTATAAAGTACATATTTCCAGAAGTTGGTCGTTCAAGGCAATTGTATTTACTTGTTTTTAAAGCACAAAACAGAAAATGTTACTCAAATTATATGTAGAAGCGGCTTTCGTCTCGTTGCCGTGCCGAGTGTCCTTACATGACCTGTCAAGGCAGCACGAGAAGCTACTTGAGGACAGAACTGACATTGCACTTTTTCCTCATAAATACTCTCGATCCTATATTGTATCGCCGCGTTTAATGTTGTTAAAAACATTACATTTTATGATACGCTTATACATAATTGAGCAGCGACTTGGTAAAAGTGACCAACACGAGGGAGCAACAAACATTCAGTTTATTTTAGGACAGCAATATACATAAGCTAAACTTAATAGCACAAACAAAACGCTAATTACCAGTTATACAAGTAAAACTCTCCAATTGTAAAGACGATACAGCGGTTTCTAATAAGGCATTAGAAAAAAAAACAATGCAGACATCAGACTGGGCAATTTAAGGCGGTAAATACAAAAGAGGGTACTCAGTATTACTTACAAAGAGTAAGCCATTTATTTAAATATAAACCAATGGTAATACAAAAATCTGGTCATGGGTAAAAAGATTTTTTATGAATCTAGAAACAGAATTGCATGTTTTCACTAAGTGTTTGATTATTTAAAAAATTCACATTGTTCATAGTAGAAATATCAACAGAAGTCATTGATCTCTTTCTCCAACTCCTAATTTAATGGGAAAAAAAACAAGATGAATGAAAATTAGAAACAAATATAATACCTGTCTAAAGGGCACTGTAATACAAACCCTAATTAGTGCAGCTTTGTAGTGGTCCTGCCTGTGTCTGTAGATACACTGGCAGAGGAGAGCATAGAGTTTCTCCAACTTGTGCACCTCGTAGCCATCAGTCTTAGTCACAACATTGTCTAGCAGTTCCTAGGTATGCAAGGAATTGAAAAAAAAGTCAGAGGCCACAACACATTTTACACCCAAGTGCTGTCCATATCCCACCTTCAATTTGTCTCTGTCCACCGTCAATGAAGGTTTTTCATGATCCTGCATCTGCAGGGCTTTCTCCATGTCGAACAACTGCTGCTGAACAATGTTCTTTGAGCCCCGGGTCAGTCGCCTCATAAATTTCTCTAAGAATAAAACAGAGGGCCATATGGATACAATTGTTAACGTGATCTGGAGATATTGCCTTCTGTGGAATTTAATTAAGTGTTAAGTGGTTTGGAAGAACCCAGGAGTGAACTCAAACCTGCGGGGGACTGTTCGGTGCTGGCCATCTCCATTGGCTCATGCTCCTGAGTTGTAACCTTGCTGTTAAATTCCTGTGCAAAAGTTTGTACCAGGTTTTTGCTGCATGTTTGCCCACAACCTGTGTTTGATTGTCCCAGCTTATTCCCTTGATTGCTGGTCTTACTTTGCCCATCTTTGACTGTGTATGCAGTCATTTCTAAATCGGTCAGATCTTTGACCACTGTTTTACTTGGTGTCTGGTCCTCATCTGTTGTTTTTTTACTTTCACACAGAATATCATCCTTCATAGTCCCTTCAACCACTGCAGCCACATCCGTGTCTTCATCTTTTCCTGAACCTGTTCCTTTCTCATTCTCTGTTTCTTCATCTGCATCATCTTCATCAGAGCCTAACTCTATGTCGTCTTTGGAAACATGAAAAGTCGAGGTAGATTTCTTCTTTGAATAGATGCCAGATGACCAGCGACTCTTTCGCCGCCTCTTCCTCTGGACTGAAGGAATGAGAGGATGTAAGTGTCTTGAGAGTAATTATTTTGATTTCATTTCAAGAGCACATTTAGACTTTACCTGAGCTTTTAGGAGTAAAAAAATTTGAAGAAGTAGTACTTGGAGTCAGTGCAGTTGTGGCTTTAGCCGTTTCTCTTTGTGGCGTCCTGTCAGCCGTTTTGGCCTCAGTCGGAAGTTTAGCCTGTTTGGGAAGGACATGGTAGAAAGAGGGAGCGTGTTGTGCAGTGGAGCAACCTGTGGACAATGACATCAAAAAGTTTAAGCAAATCTACCCCAATGCTGATATATATTTGTAACTGGATATAAAGGAGTAATTCAAGTTGCTTGGATGCAGCTAATCAAATGCCCTGTTTGCCCCCCATTAATTTATCGTTCTAATAATTTGATTAAATATGTAAATACTATAACGACATAACGAGGATTAATCACACCATTTATTTTTAACGTACATGCTACTTTACCTCAACTGCAAATAGTTACCTAAAAGTTGTGGGTTGTTATATACAGTCAGTGATCAAATGACATGTCAATGTCTAAGTCAGTGCGAAGATGAGGAGACACTGACTATTATGCTTGCTGGCAAACTTCACTTCAAAATACACCCAAGATGAGACTTTAGATGGAACTGTTAGCAAGTTTTAAGCAAATACATGTAGTGAATTCAGGTAAAGCATTGCTGACAGTAAAATTTAATTTAAGTCTGTTAAATATGATTTAAAAATATTCAACAGCACTAGTAAATACCTAGTAGTGGAAATAGTTGTCAGAACCACATATATACTTATTTTACAGAAATAAATCAGTCCCTTACTGGCCACAGGATGTGGTATTCTATTGTCTCAATGTTGCAGAAGGCTTTCTTATCGGTCCCTGTCTGCTGTCCACACTGTGCATTCTCATTGTATATTTTAGGATTGAAAACTAAGTGCTTGATGATCATGACATTTTTCTTAATTGTCCAACACACTACACATGGCTTATCCCCATTTGTGTTGAGCCTTGTGAAATTGTTGTGAGCAGTCAATTTTATGTAGATTTTTGTTGGTAAATGAAGAGATTATCATCACCCATCCACATCTCAATAAGGAAGTGAGGATAGAATGTGCAGAGAAGTTGCAGGGATTGTACAATGTTGCTGCCACACATGGGTATTAGAAGACAGTTCAGAGCACATGTTCTGAGTGTCCAAGTCACCCATATCAGAAACCTCTTTTAAAACTAATTGTTTGCATTCTATCTCACAGACCTCTTTTGTTGCGTGATTCTTTTATCTCATCACAGATCTTCTCAAAATTTTCGTCCAGTTCCTGTCGAATGATGGCATGTACTGTATCCTTCAGTGCACATGCCCTGTGTCGAATCTGGCGGTCTGAAAGAGATGCGCAAAAAGGGAAGATGTTAGAAAACTTGAGTACAATTTATTTTAAAGACATAAGCATAGTTACATGCTTCTTTTACATGCTAGTGTGTCTGCAGTGTGTACCTGAAGGGTCCCTGTCTGGGTTGTATTCAAGCGCATTCTTCCAAATGAGATCCACATCTTCAACAAAGTCTTTGACTGTTATGTACTGATGGAGGTCGATTTTTGAAAGCACAGTTGACAAGTCCATAGGCCTCTTTATCACAGCAGCATAATCTAGAACCTAAAAATGTGACAGCCAGCTGTGAGTACTAAAATGAAACATAAAACTTGCAATTCATTATGAGAGAAGTCAAGATTAAGTTAATGCTGGCGTGGTGTAGTGGTAGGATCAATGAAATGTAAGCATGTTGGGCATTTGAGACACTATGAATACAGTGGAATGAATAACCACCTCTCCTAAATCCACAGGCTTTGTAAAAGCCTTGAAGCGCTTGTCCTGGGACAGACGATTTGTGACATCACGCAAGAAGAGGCGCAGCTCCCGCAGCGTGTCTTCCTCTTGTTCTGCCAGTCTTCGGGCCTCCTGCTCTGTCAGCTGGCGTGGAGGAGGAGCGGCAGCAACCGGAAGCACTTCTACAGCTTGGTGCACTATAATGGAGAGTCGACAATGTTTCTTTTCAATACATTCATGCACTAAAAAAAAGCATTCAGTTTGTCTTACTGGCTCTCTTTTGAGAGGTAGGTCCTTTGGCAGCCTGGTTGAGGAGCAGGTCCTCAAAGAAATGTCTTCTTTCTTGGCTGCTGGGGAGTGGGACATGGTACACCTCTCCGTACTGTACCCGAAAGAGCTCCTGAACCTGCAGCAAAAGCAGTCGTGAAGAACAATTAATCTCTTGTTCATTTCCAGCAGCCTAAACCCTTCATATCATCACAGATTTTTGTACCTCCATACTGAGCTCATCGTATTGTAGACTGCATGTAGCCAGCAGCAAAATAGGAGCAAAGGCAGGGATGGAGCTCAATAGACTGATGAAGGTGGCCCTCAACGCAGGACCCACTGTTTCCCACCACTGTCCGATGTGAGGAATGTAAAGGATACTCGGAGAAGTTCGCTTGGCTTCGACAAAAATCTGCAGACAGTGTGGTACAAATATCAACATAAATACAACACAGATGCTTTAGATGGGCACGTTTCCAAAATATGAGAGTTATGCAGGCAATGCTTGTGCTTCAATAACATGCATTAAAGAGGTTAATTCGATATACAAATTGTCCAGTTTTAGTCTATATGTGAACTGTGATTGATTGGCAACCTATCCAGGGTGTACCCTGGCTCCTACACAAAGTCTGTTAGGATAGGCCCAAGTTGTTTTTTAGTAGCTCTAAACAGACGAAGCAGTATAAAAAATGAATGAGTATGTATCCCACATTTATCTTTGAGAGATAAATGTAAAATTATTTAGCCACTAGATCATGTTTGTAGTCAGTCATTGCAAAATACTATGGTCATATGACATTATTCAAACAGATACACAAGATATACAATATTTAAAGACACACTGGTTAAAATAAAAGGGTCACAAATATAAATCAATTTACAGGTTACTTATTTTATACATGCAGATTTGTGTTCTGTGTTTCAAACACTATTTAAGTACTCCAAACCAAGCAGATGTTCACACATATGTGGCCCTTTCCTCATGTTTAAAACACCTATTTATCCCCAGTAAGGAATGTTGGGCCCATCAACTACATTGTTTTTAGCAGCCACTTTGGCCAGCTAAGTCAGCTGGATAGAACCCAATGAAATTGACAAGGCTGCAAAGTGGGGTATCTACTAAAGCATGTTAATCACTATTATTTTCATCCAGTGATATTTGGCTTACCTGTGCGCAGGTCTCCTCTGGTGCAATTGCACCGGCTCCAAAAAGCACTGCCATATCCAGAGTGTACACTGTGAATTTCTCCAGGGCATGGAGTACAGCAGGAGCCAAATGGGAGGTTTGACCTGAACCAAGGCGACCCTCTAAAAGTAGCCTGGGACGGTAAGAGGTCGGCTGGCTCAACACATTTCTACACAAAAATTGAAAAAAGGTTTATAGATTTATATTTGGTGAAAGTTTCATCCGACACATAAACTTAGGACTTTAAGGCCAGCAACTTTTGAAAAGAACAATGCTGTGAAAGTATATAAATCAAATTGAGAGCGAACAAAAAACATGTTTAATTAGACTACCTGTGGTTAACCCATTTGTTTTTGAATTTTCAGTCACAAGCCCACATGATTTTTGAATAACTATTGAGAATTGTATATATGTTAGGGGTGTAACGGTACACAAAAATTTCGGTTCGGTACGTACCTCGGTTCAGAGGTCACGGTTCGGTTCATTTTCGTTGCAGTAAGAAAACAACAAAATATGAATTTTTGGGTTATTTATTTAACAAAGTTGTTAAATCTTTGACCAAAAATATTGATCTTAGTGGAATATTTGATGTGAAGTATTTGGAAACTTGGATAGGTTTCCAAATACTTGGTTATTTATTTAACAACGTTGTTAAATCTTTGACCAAAAATATTTATCTTAGTGGAATTTTTGATGTGAAGTATTTGGAAACTTGGATAGGTCAATAATTCATAACATTGATTTTGATTCAATATTATGTTTTGAACAATGACAGTTTGAAAGAAAAAAAACAGCTTAGTTTTACTAGTCAACGTTGCAACTTTTTCTAAATTACATTTAGCCTTTAATATTTTTTATTTTACTTTTGTTTATGTTTTTTGCTTATTTTAATAGTATTTTTAGAATGTGCCGTGGGCCTTTAAAACATTAGCTGTGGGCTGCAAATGGCACCCCTGCTCTGCTATAGATAATCCATCCATCCATCCATCATCTTCCGCTTATCTGAGGCCGGGTCGCGGGGGCAGCAGCCTAAGCAGGGAAGCCCAGACTTCCCTCTCCCAAGCCACTTCGTCTAGCTCTTCCCGGGGGATCCCGAGGCGTTCCCAGGCCAGCCGGGAGACATAGTCTTCCCAACGTGTCCTGGGTCTTCCCCGTGGCCTCCTACCGGTTGGACGTGCCCTAAACACCTTCCTAGAGAGGCGTTCGGGTGGCATCCTGACCAGATGCCCGAGCCACCTCATCTGGCTCCTCTCGATGTGGAGGAGCAGCGGCTTTACTTTGAGTTACCCCTGGATGGCAGAGCTTCTCACCCTATCTCTAAGGGAGAGCCCCGCCACCCGGCGGAAGAAACTCATTTCGGCCGCTTGTACCCGTGATCTTATCCTTTCGGTCATGACCCAAAGCTCATGACCATAGGTGAGGATGGGAACGTAGATCGACCAGTAAATTGAGAGCTTTGCCTTCCGGCTCAGCTCCTTCTTCACCACAACGGATCGATACAGCGTCCGCATTACTGAAGACGCCGCACCGATCCGCCTGTCGATCTCACGATTCACTCTTCCCCCACTCGTGAACAAGACTCCTAGGTACTTGAACTCCTCCACTTGAGGCAGGGTCTCTTCCCAACCCGGAGATGGCACTCCACCCTTTTCCGGGCGAGAACCATGGACTCGGACATGGAGGTGCTGATTCTCATTCCGGTCGCTTCACACTCAGCTGCGAACCGATCCAGTGAGAGCTGAAGATCCCGGCCAGATGAAGCCATCAGGACCACATCATCTGCAAAAAGCGGAGACCTACTCCCGCGGTAACCAAACCGGAACCCCTCAACACCTTGACTACGCCTAGAAATTCTGTCCATAAAATGAACAGAATCCGTGACAAAGGACAGCCTTGGCGGAGTCCAACCCTCACTGGAAACGTGTCCGACTTACTGCCAGCAATGCGGACCAAGCTCTGACACTGATCATACAGGGAGCGGACCGCCACAATAAGACAGTCCGGTACCCCATACTCTCTGAGCACTCCCCACAGGACTTCCCAAGGGACACGGTCGAATGCCTTCTCAAAGTCCACAAAGCACATGTAGACTGGTTGGGCAAACTCCAATGCACCCTCAAGAACCCTGCCGAGAGTATAGAGCTGGTCCACAGTACCACGACCAAAACAAAAACCACACTGTTAACCACCCCTGCTACAGATAATAAAAAATAAAATCTGATAAATCTATGGATAAAAAGCAGAGCCTGGCGAGGCATGCGCCTTTATCATAACACTCTCGCTCTCTCTGTCGTCTCTGTCCCTCCCTCACGAATGTGGCTGCGGGCACAAATTGTTTTGTTTTTAACTCCTTCTTAACCCTGAACGTACATTGAAAATACACGCAACCCTAACTTAAAATGCCGGACATTTGAGGCATTAAAGAAAATCCACCTGGACAGCCCCACAAAAGAGGAGGTATGGTCAGTCCATCGTAGCCCGGTCGCTGCTCGCATGCCGTGTGTTTTTTTTTTTTGATTGATTGAAACTTTTAATAGTAGATTTCACAGTACAGTAGATATTCTGTACAATTGACCACTAAATGGTAACACCCGAATAAGTTTTTCAACTTGTTTAAGTCGAGGTCCACGTAAATCAATTCATGGTGACTCACTGTGCATTGTTTACACAACGTGCGTTGCGCTATTTAATACGTCCGTGAACTCGTTCGGTACGCCTCCGAACCGAAACGGTTCAATACAAATACACGTACCATTACACCCCTAATATATGTAGAAAGCACTGTGTGAGTAATATTCTTGTGTATACACCGTTGATTACATTTTTTTTTATTCCTGTCATGAGTTTCTTTGTCTCCGTTAGCTCTGTTCACATGTGTTCCTGTGTACTTACTACTTCTACTGGGTGAATAGTTGATTAGATTGAACCCTGCTGCCACTGAGATGCAGGCCTGTGTATAGTTGTAATATGAATAATAGAGTGTAGACACCAATAATGAAAACTTCTCCTGCTGCTTGTGACCCCCACCCAACTACTATTTGAGAACCACTCGACCAACCTAAAAAATCAATGGTAGGTTTGAACATTAATGTGAAAGTCTGGTCAGTAAATAACTGGGTGAACCCAATTACTCAGAGAATTTGGTTTCTAATATAAGAATAATATTTGAGTATTTCAGTTACTGTTTCCAAATAAATATGTATATTTTTTAGAGAGTCCTTTGTTGAGATTTTGGTTGGTTTTTACCTTCATAACCTGTACAGTGCTGAGATGGAACCTATGAGATTAAAACAAAGAAATATCCCTTCACAGAAACTAGTCTTAAATCCCTCCAAATTAATTAGTGACCAACCTTTCGAGGTTGAGAATTTCCTTTGAAGGAGTCTTTTTTTGAGGAGTCTGTCCACCAGATTTCTCCTGGTCGTCACTGAACGTCAACTCATCATCAGACACGCCTGACTGATCTGAAAGCAGAGTTTTTCAAAAAAGCCGACAGAGGAAAAACAGATGTGATACAATGTTTAATAATGTAATACTAATAACAAATATACTAAAGAAAACAATTACAGATTCTACCTTGTGTCCTCTTCCTTTTGAAGCCCTGCTCCGCATGTGGGAACACTTTGCTGACCGTTTGAAGGATGTCCTGCAACACTGCACTCAGCAACGGACGAACTGCCGGTATCAGTGCTTTGGCAGGTGACACTACAGCTCTAATAATCACATGCATTGTCATATTTACATACACTCCATAACCAAGAGGTAAAAATGATGTAGTGATGATATTGGCCGTACCTCTGTGCAGCAGGCACCAGCTTGGACATGGCAGACATAAAGTCTTTTGCTGTGATGGCAATAGAATTAACATCAAGCACAAGTTTTTCTGATGAGGAGTAAATCTGTGGATAGCGGCGCCGTAGTGCACATAGTGCTGCCTCTGAACACACTGCCTTGATGTCTGCTCCGCAGTAACCTACAAGTGAGTGAGTTATTGGGATTATACGATCATGTGTTTTAAAACGAATGCTCGTGGCATTTTTGTAGAATATTACTTTAAACATACCAACACATTGATCAGCCAGCTCTTCTAGGAAACTTTCAGAGAGTGGCGGCATCCAATGTCGGGTGTGGATCTTCAAAATGTCCCGTCGAGCCTGCCAGAAATGAGATCAGATATTTTTTTTATTACAGAACCACAACTCTCATCAGTTACCTACCCACACAGACACACTACGTTTGAGCTAATATTTTTGTAATATCTCTTTATTATTTCGGTACCTCTCTGTCTGGTAGGCCAAAGAGGAACTCCCTGTCAAAACGGCCTGGGCGTCTGAGAGCAGGATCGATGGAGTCCAGTCTGTTGGTGGCTCCGATCACCACAATCTCTCCCCTGCCATCCAATCCATCCATGAGAGCCAAGAGGGTCGATACAATGGAGCTTTTGAGACATTAATGCTTATACTTTAACCCACTGAAATATGTGAAGGTATACAGATAGCCTAATTCAAACTAAAGTTTTACATCACCATATGGCTGTAGTGTTGTAGCAGCAAGTTACAATTTTTAACAACCGAACACATCTTTTTTTTTTTTTAAACCAAACTGCTTTGGTTAAACAACTTTTTTAATTTTCCTGAAGGCACTCTCCTGAAGGAATCAATACAGTACTATCTATGAAAAAACAATATGGAAAATATGTTCCAATGATAGAGTAGCACAAAACACCATTTGTTTAGTGAAAATGACTAAAAATATAAATTTATTCCAAGTTCCACACCAAAAACTAATACGTACAAAAGTCTAGTTTCAACATTCTTTCAGGTACAACATGAGTGACCTTTGACATCACATATCAGATTCTAAATAAATGTAGAAAATAACCCCCAGACACACTCCAAATTTTGGAATAAGTTTTCCCAAAAGACTAGTTTTAATCCCGTTGATGTAATGGCCTGATGTTCCAAGACTGTCAAATTAACGGAACTACACAGTGTGCTTTTTTTAAAGTGTTATTTCGGCACGATACTCACCTGTGAATCTGGTCCTGGCGGCTGGACCTGACTGGGGCCAAACCATCAATTTCATCAAAGAAAATGATAGACGGACGCATTTGGTAAGCCTAGGAAAGATTTGAAATGTCAGATGTGCAAATGAAATACGGGCTCATTACGTTGAGGTGCAATTGTATACATTCGGGATGAGAATTTGACTTATGCTTAAACACATGATGAGTTCACCTGGTCAAACAGCAGGCGTAGCTGTCTCTCTGACTCTCCAACCCACTTTGTGAGGCAATCAGCACCTTTCCTCATGAAGAACGACACCTTTCTCTCCCCCTCGCTGCATTCATTGGCTAGTGCTCTGGCTACCAGGGTTTTTCCTGTGCCTGGGGGACCGTAAAACAGGCATCCCCTACCAACCCCAAAAACATGGTGAGCAGGAGATTTCCATTCATCAGTTTAGTAATTTGAGAGCACAATGTAGGCCTGGGGCGATAATCGATAAGTCAATTAACCAACGCTTCAAACGCATTCACGCTTTTTGTCCCTTTTAGCGGCTACGCGTGTTTGTAACATAGAGGAATGAAAAAAAAGGGGGTGATTTATCTTGTCGTTAAACAAATGAAAACAAACCAAATGGCACTGCACCAGTGTGGGAATATTTCAGTTCAAACCTTTAGAACAAGATGAGCCCGTCAAAATCGAGAAGCAAGTTTGCCGAATGTGCGCAATTTCAACAACACCAACTTAAAATACAACAACTTGACAGTCCACGCTCACTTCGCACTCACTTCCCATTTGGTGAAGAGGCCAGGTGACAGGTCAGTGTAAACAAAACAGTACAAAATAGTGTGCGCTCAGACATACATCACAATAGACATGCTGTCATTTAATACTGTTATAAAACTTGCATTATTAAAAGTACTGTCATGTTGGTGTTTTTCACACGCAATCTGCCTAACTTAATTTTGTTTTGCAAATGACCTGTTAATTCATCTGTTTTAACTGTAGTGTTTATATTTTTACTTTGCAATTTTGTTTAAGAAGGTCCTTGATTGTCAGTTAAGTAATTTACAACTCGACCTCTGTTCAATATTGAAGTGCAACTTTAGGTTGGCAATACTTTCTTTAGCTATTTTATTTTTGTTATGATTGTGTGTATTTGAGCCTCCCGTCCCCTATTTAAGATGTTTTATTAATTTATTCACAATGAATGTTATTATATAAGTGCAACATTTTGCTAATAGACAAAGTATATTGTATTGTTACTTGTTTGTGTTATTTAACTTGGACATTTAAACATTTTCTTTTCAATTACAATGTTAAGATACATGAGAAATGCAAGTAACTGCATTTGAAAGGATAGATATGCATTATGTATTATCAATAAATCAATGGTTGATTTGGTTTCATAAAAAATGTCAACAGTGTTTAATTGGAATAATTTGTAGGTCAATATTTCATCAAGAAAAATGTGTTATCAGCCACAATGCATCGGTAAATTTTCCAAAGTATATGTGACATTGTCAGGCCACTCCCTAAAGCCTTTAAAATTAATTAAGATGTTCTTTTCAGGACAAATTACAAAATATGGCCAATGAATAGTTGATTGTTTAGGTTCATACAGGAATATTGTTTACCTGGGTGGCTGTATGTGAAACTTCTCAAAGACTTCTGGGTAAAGTAGAGGGAATACCACCATCTCTTTGAGGGAAGATATGTGTCTGCTCAAACCACCGATAGTGTCAAAGCGCACCTGTGTTACAAAGAGTGTTCATGTCAGACTCCCAATGTAGAAAACCATCAAAACCTGATGATTTGTCTGTCTAAGCCATAAATTCTCCCCAATCTTTGATAAAATACTATATCACACCCACAACAATTAACAATTAAAAGGCAAATAATGGTCTGATAATATTGTCAATAATTATATGCTTTTGCACTTACCGTCTTGTCTAGCTTCATTGGGTCCACATCAGCCAGACTTGCCCCGATTTTCATGCGATCTTTGTGGACTCCCAGCAAGTCCTCTTTTACAATGTTCATAGGGAGACATCTGCAATATTGACAAGATAATAAGACATTTGCGTTTTTTCTTTCCAAAATCATATACATTATTCTTACCTTCACATGATATATCGGTTTAAAGATATAAAGCGTAGTTAACAAAACGGCAGCGCTCACCTGTTGACCGACCTGCTCCTGCTCTTGGTCTTCCTCCTTTGGAAAGTCTCTTCTTCTGATGAAGAAGAGGTGGAGTCACTACTGTGGAGGGCATGTCTCCTCCTGTGAAGACAAATGACACAAAAGAAAACTTTTGATCCAGCTTCAATGTTGATTAAGAGCCACCAAGAAATACAATGTTAACGATAAATGGTCAGACATGAAACAGATTAAAAAGATGCAGTACATAGTTCTCACAGTGTATATATGCTAATTTATAATACAATGATATAGCTCAGATTATGGACGCTTGTAAATAAAAGTACAGCCTGCATCTTGATATAAAAGGGGACTTTTGATTAAGTTCTTCTTTTCTGACTTATTAATGTTACAATCTTGGGTACACGTGTATAACAATGCAAAGCATCAACACGTCACACATTGACGGGATACTAATGTGGGCATTTTTGAACAGATTGGTTGCAATAACAGCTGAGACTGTTGCTGCAGGAATTCCTTTTCATGTCATGCCCTTTGCTGCAGGTCTATAAAGTAAATATAACAAAAATACTTGTTAAATTTTTTCATGACATTTGGGTCACAACGAAATTGGATTAGTTGCTGAACTCTGGCGGAAAAAGATGGCGACATTATGAAATTACTACTTCGTTGGAAGAAACTTCAAGGAAAAGGTAGGATTACATAATTTTCGTCTGAACTAGTAATGTGCACAATAACACTGACATATAACATCCAGTGACATAAAAATTGGTGACGTGGACACCGATAACATGTGCCCTGATCTGTCTTCTAATACCCATTTGTGGCAGCAACATTGTACAATCGCTGCAACTTCTCTGCACGTTTTATCCTCACTTCCTTGTTGAGATGTGGATGTGTAATGATAATCTCATTTACCAACAAAAATCAACATAAAATAGATGACTCACAACAATTTCACAAGGCTCAACAAAAATGGGGATAAACTATGTGTAGTGTGTTGGACAATGAAGAAAAATGTTATCATCAAGCACTTAGTTTTCAACCCTAAAATATACATTGGGAATGTACAGTGTGGACAACAGAGCAGACAGGGACCAATAAGAAAGCCTTCCGCAACATTCTGACAACATCAGCATATGTCACCCTGTGGCCAGTAAGTCAGGTCCTTCAGTAAAATAAAAGCACGCTAGTAGAATGTTTTGACTTGGTGACTATATATGGTTTATGAAATGTATTTTAAACAAGTGTATGAAAATAAATACCGGTGACAATCCTCTTTAAGATATGTATTTAACAGCTTACGTTTTCAAAATTGATATATAGAGAGGATGGGCATGGTTGCAATCTGGGAACGCCTCCACACACTAACATCTTGCAGACACATGTTATGTGTCTGCAAGATGCAATGTGTATGTTATAAATGTAACTTTGGGGTAAAGTACCCGTAAAATTAACAGAAATTAATATAGATATTACCTAGGTCACAAGGAAGTGTTTTAAATGTACGTTAGAATAAATAAACCATTAAGTTTTTACAGCAACAGCCATATATTGCTATACAAACATTCCATCACACAAGCAGTGAGTGAGGTTTTCTTACCTCTCAGAATTGTTCCTGAAGTCAGAAGAGAATCAGGGAAGAGAAAAAAAGGTGTAATAGATTTAACATGCAGAGATTATACTATCAGACAGCATTAGAAAATTGGTAAAAGAAAACATTAGCTTGTTAAAAGCATCATAAATAAAACATGTAAAGGTTGTTATATAGTAATGGTTATTAGCAAATGCTAAAGAATGCATTAGTAAGTTAGTTTTCCATTTAGAGTCTATTTCAATGAGTTCTTAATAATTTAGCTACCTTACATACCGATTAGCTCTCCTCCTGTTATAGGGGCTCCGAGGAGCAGTGGCACTGTAGGCAAATCTGCGTCTGGCCGGCGAGGTGTGGTCCTTAAAGTACATGCTGCCCTTTCTTGGCACTCGGGTCTCTTTGGGTTCTGCCAAAACCATAAAATACATAATGATTGATATCTCTTTGTCCCCATGCATTTAATAAAGTAATTTTGATTACAGATGATTGAACATTTACAAACAAGCATCCAAATCGAGTTGTACATTATAGTGTAGATCGACTAATGTTTTTTGCAGGGCTGATACCGGTTAGTAGTCAAGGGGCCGATAACCAATATTGAGCCGATATTCATTTGCGGGGAGTTTGTATGTTCCCCCTGTGACTGCGTGGGTTGTCCCCGGTAATTTGGCTTCTTCTCACCTCCAAAGACAGGCACTTGGGAATAGGTTGATTGGCAACACTAAATTGGCCATAATGTTTGAATATGAGTATGAATGTTTTCTATCTGTGTTGGCCCTGCGATGAGTTGGACACTTGCAAAGGGGGTATCCTGCCCTTTGTCCCCCTCAACACTGATCAAAGTAAAAATGTTTTTATAAATATTTCATGGCCTGGACCCGAATTGTCCAAAGTTCTCTACACCAAAATTAACCTGCCATCTACTGAATTGTATAAAATGTTGATTCATTTTCAATTTAAAATGCGTAGTTTTGTCGTTAGGTACCCTGAAATATTGTGAACATTTAAATAAAACAATTCTGAGCTCCTTCATATAGCTTTTACAGTTGAGACATTTTTTAAACTGGCTGACATTTCTTCTTCGATGTTACAGAAAGTATGAGAATGTGTGAGCTGTTGCCTGTTCTTCTTTCTTTATATAATACGTTTTGTGTTTGTGAAGATCTTGACTCAAAATTTTGATTTTTAGCCGATAGTTTTCAGTCATTTTCATGTCCATCCATCTCTATCGCGTTATTTGATTGAATCACAGAATATGAAACTCCCGACGCTCTTTTCATGAGCCCACACTCCGAGTGTTGTGGACAGAGGCTTGTCGAGCAACATGATCGCTGCAGTAGGGAAAGCAAACAAAACGGGACCAGGAAGACGTCTGGAAAGGACAAAAACTGGATTTCCTGGCAAAAATTGGAAGCTTTGACCCGGTATGCAGAGTAGACGTACTACTGTAGGCGACCAGTGCTCATTAGAAGGAGAGAAAAGGTGGGGCGTGCTGCGTCAATGCCTTGGTGAAAGCAGCTGAGCAGCCTGGAGAAACATTATAAGAAAAACTCAAATGCTGTCAGATAAACATATTTTGGGGATACCTATTGCCAATATCATTATTACTGGGGGGAAAAAAAAATGTTCATGCAGGCAAAATGTCGGTGCTTAAGCAGTGGTTGTGGTTATTACTTGATACTTCACTAATTATTATTTTTAAATACTGGTATTTATATTGTATCTGCTGATGTAGTTCTGTCGTTAAAAAACCCTGGGTCGTATTAAAAAAAAAAGAGGCAGATACCGATAGTTGTCAATACTAAACATCACGGGTCAATCTCTAATGGGAAGCATACCTCTCATGGGGGCACCACCGCACTTTCGGGCAGAACGCAAAAGCATTAAAAGGGAGGACCGTAACATTAAGACTTTGTAAAGCCCTCATCTAAAACGGCCAAGTTAAAAAGAGTCCATTACCATCTTGTGGTGCTTGGTACAGAACCACAGTCTTTCTCTGTCTGAATTCATAACGCCTCTGGTTTTCTTCATCCCCGGCATCCTCATCGTCATCATCCTCAATGTCATCATCTTCATCCTCGTCATCCTCGTCGTCTTCGTCATCCTCGTCGTCCTCATCATCGTCCTCATCTTCATCATTATCATCTATTTTTTTCAGGTGCAAATCAAACCAAATTAGAAAAAATAAGCTCATAGAAATAGTAAAATTCACAGACAATACTATAGAAATGGATTCAGCTTGTGGTAATATTTAATTTAGAGCTTCATTAACAGTATGACTGTGCTTTGAAGGTAATTCAACATAGACCTTTTCGAAATAGCTGGCAACTACGTGTGTGCATGTCGATTTAATTGATATAGTACCAAGGTGGTTGGTATTTATATTGCATTAATTCTGCGTGATAGGCTCGATACTATTGGTGCAGTTTCCTGTCTACACGTCCAGCATATTACTCGATATTCCTCAGTTATTGCAACCGGAGCATCTCTTTATCTGTTAGCAAACCTCTGTCTGTTTATTATTCATGCACTTTTCTGAGCTGATCAGTGGCTACAATACTAGATAGCGTTATCTAAAGGGTTTGATCTCATCTAGGGGCCAATACTACTGTAATATTGAGATTTTTAGTCCATTTGGCCATTTTTATGCTTGAAAATGCTTAATTTAGGGGGAAAAAGCAGTGGAATATATTTAAAAAATAAAATACTGGAACGGGGATTAGAGTGTGTGCCTCACATTAACAAGGCCCTGGGTTCGATCCCTGGGGCGCAGGGTCTTTCTGTGTGTAGTTTGCATGTTCTCCCCGTGACTGCGTGGGTTCCCGCTGGGTAACCCTCTACAAAGACATGCACCTGGGGGTAAGCTGATTGAAAACACTAAATTGGCCCTAGAGTGTGAATGTTGTCTATCTGTGTTGGCCCTTTGATGAGGTGGCTCCAGCATCCTGCGTGACCCCAAAAGGGACAAGCGGTAGGAAATGGGTGGATTGATGGAAAAAAGAAAAAAATCAACCATGTGGTGAAACCGCAATATTTGAGGCGTGATTTGGCAAAGGACGACTGTTATTAAATAATATCCTAATGGACTGGATCGATATAGCACCTTTTTCAGAGACCTAAAGTGTAGCACCCTTACAACCTGCCAATCAGTCACTCCACATTTTCACATTTGTGGTGGTAATCTAAGTCTAATCTAAATGAATAAACTAAGTGTTAATTCAGTGTTAGCACCAATGTTATCTCGCACTAATTTGCTAATTGATCAATGTTTGGTCAATTGGTATCCTTGTCACCGACTAAGCACATTTCGACAAATGACTTCACCTTGGTTTTGCTGCTGGGCATCCTTAGCAACCACTTTGGTCCTCAAAGATTGCCTCACTATGCCTCTGGTGTTCATCTGCTCATGAAAACAATTGTGCATCAACTAACTGGAATGATTACACTAGTTACAGCAAAGGATATATCAGTCGCTCCCACTCAATAAATGTAAACCCTTGAGGTGTCATTACCGTTTCCTCACTGTCTCTGTTATATCTGCGTCGGAGCTTTTGCATGTCATCCATCTTTTGCAGAACAGCCTCAGCCGTACTAAAATGGAATCACAGGATGAAATTTGTGAGCCTGATTTAATGAAGACACTTTGTCCCAAATCACAAGAGTAGGTTATTCATTTGATGTACTGTACTATATACTTACAACTTCTCAAATTTACAATGCGTTGTGGTTTGAATTGTATTTTTCAATATCACTGTAATCGTGTTTTTAGTAGCTCCTTGGTTACCATACAATTAGCATCCTAACAATTCTATTGTATGCTACTATGGCCTTTGTCCAAAAAGCTTCATATGGGGAGAAGTCGTTTGGCACCATCTATTGGTTTGCCTAATAAATACATCTATAGACTACAAATGTAAGACAACTTGTTTTCACTGTTGTGTTAAAAAAAAATTTAAAATTATTTATATATACAGTAATTTCAAAAACATGTTCTTATTATTTCCATTTTATCAATTGTGAACAAAAACTCTGATTGAACTCACTTTGTGATGAGGCGATCATAAAGGACTGATTGATTCCGGGAATTAAATTTGTGTTGAGTGATTCGGGAACTACGCCGTAAAGAGTGTTCCTCGTCGTCTTCAGGGCTCCTTATGTTAACACGGCTTCTTTTGGGAGTGGACGTCCTCTCTAGTTCGTCTGCAACATCTTTGAACATTGACAAAAACAAGCTAGTTGGCTGGCTAGATAACAAAATCCTAAAAAAAAACTATGAGTGATAAACACGACTGCATTACAGCTTCATGTCTTAGATGCTGCAACATACCTCCATGCAGTTTGTCGCAAGAAGTGTTGCCTTCCTTTTGTAGCCTGGAGGATTTCCTAAATGAAAATATTGAATAGTGGCATGAAACATCCACGATGAGTCTGTTTGCTCTGATGTACATACAGTCTTGGATTACTTCATGTGTTTGGCAATTTTTCCACCTGTAACAATTCAACAGATCTTCTTTCACTTAATCAAAATCCTTGGTCACCTTGTGGCGCAGCCTCCAACCTTTGGTTCCATGCCCGAAAAGGACACTCCTAGTTTGACTTGTCGTCTGGTCTTTGGAAAATTTAGAAAACCGCTTCTTGTCTCCTGCTCACCATCTCCCTAGCGGTCACAAAATTATTAAGAGTCAATAACAAAACTTGTTGATTATGGTAGTACTACCAAGAATGTACTATATCAACAGGCAGACTACAAAATACATGCCATGTGCTTTAGATGATCCTTTAACCCTGTAGTACAATTTACATTCTTGAAGGATTAATTAAAGGTTAGGAGAACCTATACACTTTAACCTTATAACGGTAAACTCAATTCGCTTAACATCTTTGACGTTCAAGTAGTTTTAGCGCAACTCACAACAGGTGCCTGATCTATAAATCGAACAGTACATGAGACATCAAAGCACATTGTTATCGTTGTCGCGATCTATTGATGGCACCATTTTATTTCGTGTATTAAAAACATTAAAGAACGAACATCTTTAAGGACTGGTCGGAAATGGCACTACTCAATAAGTTAACCCATCCTAATTGAGAACATAGCCATTCTTCCTTGTAAAATGTTAGTGAATTAACTCTATTCAAGACTGCTTATGATATAAATAACCTAGCGTGTACCCGTTTGAGATTAACATATTGTATGTGATCACTAAACTGTCAAGTATGACAGTGTGAATGTTACTTAGCCTAGCAGACTAGCAACAACATGCCCGCAGGCGCCTTGAACGCATCACTTATGCTACATACACATTGTCGCTTTACAAACGTTAGGCATGTATCCGCTCACATTCACACGGTTGTGTTCGGGGCTGCTGAAGCTATCGTCCAGGGAGATGGAGGTCCGTGTTGACCGGCCGGATTTTCTCTGCAACGCGGGAACAAGCGATAGAAACTCCGAGCTTGTGTCCAACTCCATCGACCGCCTGTTCGGAGTTGTTGTCGCCACTGGTCGAACAACAACGCCGCCGCCGCCGCTACTGCGTAGTATTACCATGTTGATTCCTTCCCAAAGTTATAAACGCACTAATGACGGGCGGCGGGTCACTACAGCACTCAAATTCATGTAAAGTTGGACGTCATCCGCATAGAAAAGATACACGCCGATTCGCGCCCGCTGACATGCTAGCGTAGCACCGCTTCAGTCCTTGATTTCTGGCGCCACAAACGTCATCAGAGAGCCAATGGGGAAAGAAGGGAGCTACCGCCAGGAAATGTAGAACCAATGTCTAAATTCTGATGGTAACCAAACCATCAACATGAGAATATATTTTACATTTGGACCATACTTACACTGTAGGTGACCATAAGGTTATGAATGTTATTAGGTTTAAAATGTACCGTTAATTTAAAAAATCGCGCGGAAGGATACATAAGGGTTAGGAACGCCTTCTGGCAGTTGTAGAGTTGCGCGGCCGCGCGCAATACGCGCGTAGAGAGAACACGAAGCTGCTGTTAAAAGCATGTTGCTTTCAAGTTTGGTCTTTCAAAATGCTTTAAAATGACGCTTTCAAAGAATTCAAAACACACAACACAGCATCAACTCGGCATACTGTTTTATTTGAATATGAGAATGATTAACCCAAGGAGGAAATACAAATTTGATCCTTCCAAGTCAGAAAAGTACATTGTGTAAAACTGCTGTACAGACAACCACACTCTTATAAGAGGAGGAATCTCAAACCTTCCATTGGCGTTGTTTTTTACTAGTTTATTAATGTTGAGGCAAACTATATTATTACATCACACTTGTGAAAACCAGGAAGTCTAATTACATGGAAAACTTGAGATTTTACTCATATAAAACTGCATTTATAGACATGTGCAGTAGCCAACAGCCACTGTGTGCCTAAATAGAAATCCAAATGTGGTAAATGAAACGAATGCTATACGGGGTTCAATTACAGTACAGTAGTTTCACAGGGTCGGTTGCTTTTAAAAAGTGCACAAATCTAGCTGGTTACGTCAGTTCTCAGATTGCAAAAGGAATAGGATTGATGCAGTTGTTGGCTACTGCAGTATGTCACCAAATGGAAATATGGTCAGATGTGGAGGGCTCATGCAATGGCTGCCAGGTAGTCCTTAACCTCCGCTGGGGTGAGCCTCTTGAAGCCGGCCTCGTTACAGATGCCAACCTCAATGTTCTCCTCAGTCATCTGACCTTCAAAACTCTCCTGTAACACGAAAGGTATACAATATAGCTTATTTTCCAACAAAAATTAAATTCAGAACCGAGATAATGTACCTTTAGTGTCAAGATGGCTGTGTGGATGGCATCTTCCAGTTCAAGGTCATTGTTATACCTTAAGAAGAATTAAAACATTTATTTTTTCAAAACAGGGATGTGAGCACCTTTTGGAAAAAAAGAGGATATTTTCTATGCAAACCCCATAAAAATGTTTTTAAATTAAGACATGCATTTATGCCAATTGGGTGAACTTCTAAACAACATTTTACCTTTAGATTTATTGTCATCTGCCAACCGCTTTTGGCTTTTTTTTTTACATTTATATGTTCAATGTAATGTACAATATAATTTTTTGTTTTTGAAGTAAATACTTTACTAACACCATTATCATTGAAAATGCTATGCTCAGAAAACATTTGGTAACTCTATCCTGTAGCCGCGCCCCCTCAGGTAAAATAGTGTAACGACTTGCTGAGGTTGATGTGTTCATGTGAGGGTGATGTTCAGAGTTTCAATGGTCTTGAACGTACCACGCCTGGAAGGTGATTGGCGGACAACGTGCAAAAGTTGTTAGTTGGGTGTAGAAGATGAAGATAGATGTTTGTGCAGGAAGAACGAACTTACATTATGGAATTGAGCCTGTGTTAGCATAAGTTGACAATAAAAGTTAAAAAGAATGTCAGACTTGGTGTGAACTTCTTCTGGACGCTACAATACTTCCGGTGTTGTGACCTCTGTTTAAAATCTGTCACGTCAAAAATATACCTTCTCCCTGGCAATTAATATATACTGTAGAACTACAACTGGTTCGTAACTAACAGTGTTTGGATTGTAATCATCCAAATATGATTAGCGGCAAAGTAGACCGCCGTCAAAGTTGTAGCTTAGAGAGCGAATGGAGGGGTCAACAAGTAAGCTAGCAAGATGGTTAGCGAACTAGCGAGCTTGTTTCATTTTTACAGAAATCATCTCCTTGTCTTGCAACTCAGTTTGGCTTTTATGCAAGAGGAACAGCGAGTACCTATAGCTGAGGAAAGTGTTTAGCAAATTTTGTTTGGATCATATTTTTAATATTTTATTAAAAAAAAAAAAAAAAAGGTACAAGAATATTTTGACCCCTAAATTAATATTTTAAAACACATTTATGTGTTTTTGCAGACATTTCACGTGCCTGAAAATAATTCATAACAGGCTACTAGTCCTACATAAACATGCTTTACAGTTGAATTGTTCACACAAAATTTAACTAATTTGAATACAAAATATAGATTGTATTCCACTACATCAGTCACATATTACACTAACAAAATGTGTTAAACCTGTTCAGATTGAGAAATGCACATGCAGAATCCTCACTGACAGTGAAATGGAATATGACAGAATTTAGTATTAAACAATTTACCTTTTTTCCAGGAATGTTTTTCCATTAACGTAGTTCTTTCCCATGGCTGTGGCTTTCCATGCAAAATATGCACCCTGCAATGCAAGAGGGAGGAAAAAGTAATGGATGTTTTATTGTCCTAGTGTGTGTGACTATCAGTGGTACTTTAAAATCATCAAAACGGACATACAAGTTGATTTCGAACATTATATTCATGTGTATGTACATTACAAAAATAGACAGAAGAACCACTTTACAGAAAGTCAAGCAAAAAAATCTAATAAAAGTTAAGAGAACATACCGAAGGATCTGACTGAAACAAGTAGGGTTGGTCTTCATCCCAACCAGCTATCAACAAAGACACACCAAACGGGCGCACTCCACTGCAGGGAACAAACAACTGTCAGTAAAACAGAATGCATCCTAACTTGGTGATGGGCAATCATCATTGTGAGCATCACTAACCCAGACTGTGTGTACTCCTGCATTACAGACGCCACTCGTTGGACAAGCTGCCCGGTGGGAATTGGCTCCTGATAAACTAGGAAGTACTGTTGTGCCAGCTTCCTGGCCCGTCGGACCAAAACCCTGCAAATGCATTCAGTGTAAGATTTTCTGTGTATGTAGAAAAAAATATATTTTTCATTTGAACCGAGAATCCCCACCTGTAGTCTGGCCCCATTCCACTGTACACCATGCCTATGTGTTTAGTGATGGGCTCCACCTTGTGAACACTCTGCTCATCGTACAGAATAGACTTTTGTTTCTTTTCCGTTGCCAGGACGACTCCATTGGAAGCTGGAAAAAGGGTATAAACACAATCGTCACAAGCATGAGCTACATTTTGCCATGAAAAAAAGCAAATTCTACCTTTGTATCTCTATACACTACATACTAGCATGAATATACTGCATACTAAGAATATGTAGTTTACAACAATGACAGTATCAAATTAGGTTTAAAATATTAAATGAAGTTTACTCTAATAACTTTTAAATGCTGAAATCCAGGGGTGCAAATGTAGTTGCATTGAGGATTTTTTGGTACGCAGCCCTTGTTTCGATACAGCTGCGTACCAATTTTCCACATGGTCCACATTAAAAGTGTTGCACAGAAAGTGTACATTTGGTGGATGCACGACCACTTGAGACTTGGAAAGTGCCTAAAAGCGGACATTTAGACAGACATGTAGCTGTAGCTTTGAAAGCATGTGTTACATGTTAACAGACAACGAGAAGAGCAGAGTTCCGAGATTTTCAGAGAGATAGACTATTTGCAACGGGGTCTAAAAGGACGTCAGGTGTTCGGTGAATTTAGGTCAGGCAGCTTTCAAAAATCCAGAGTATCCATCCATCCATCCATCCATTTTCTACCGCTTATTCCCTTTCGGGGTCGCGGGGGGCGCTGGCGCCTATCTCAGCTACAATCGGGCGGAAGGCGGGGTACACCCTGGACAAGTCGCCACCTCATCGCAGGGCCAACACAGATATACAGACAATATTCACACTCACATTCACACACTAGGGCCAATTTAGTGTTGCCAATCAACCTATCCCCATGTGCATGTCTTTGGAAGTGGGAGGAAGCCGGAGTACCCGGAGGGAACCCACGCATTAAGGAACGAAATTATAAAAATAAAAATAAAAAAAACAATTACAGGCTGTTGGGAAAAAATGTAGCAGGCTACACAACTTCTTTATGTACATTATTTCATAGTTTAAATGGCGTGCTAAATTTAACGATCGTTTGCCTTAGAAACTTAGTAGTTCTAAACCTTTCGATGTTGTTTATGTGCTGTATCATGAATGTTTATTTTGATTTGTGGCTATCAACAACCACGTGTGTAACACACAAGGATCTGTTTACATTTTTGTAAAAGTTGAACATAATGAAAATTGCATGGCGTTGTACATATTTGTTTATATACACAACTTTACAACAAGTTAGGTCACACTATATGATAGTCTATTTAAATTTATTTACATTTGATTATTTGTACATCATATACTTGTATGTGTGTGTGTGTGTGTGTGTATATATATATATATATATATATAAATAAATAAAAGGGCTGGGCGATATATCGATATACACGATATATCGCGGGTTTGTCTCTGTGCGATATAGAAAATGACTATATCGTGATATTCGAGTATACGTTCTCACGCAGTTGCTTTTAGCTGCGGGCAAAACATTACAGTCTCGTCTCGGTCTTTCCCGTATCTCCTTCTCACAGACAACAAGCGTACCTTTTTACACACGTCACATACTGTCACGTCATACGTCACATATGTATACACCCTCGCGGAGCAGAGAGGTAGCAGCATGGGTAACGTTAGCTGTGATGCTAGCAGAGCCGTGCGAGTGATAATACGAGAGAAAGAAGGTGCGAATGAAGGAAGAATGAATTCCCAAGAAAAACAGCAGGGGGTCCATCGTTCGGCGGTGGTTTGCCTTCAAGTGGGAATATGTCGAACAGACAACCGTAAAATGTCAAGTGTGGGCCAAAAGCGTTGCTACAAAAAGTAGCATTACTGCTAATATGTAGCATCATTTGAAATGTCACCTGCTGGAGAATGAAGAGTGCGTACTCCGCATATCAACATCTCCATTCGGTGCCACACTAGCAATAGGCCGAGGCAAGCATTTCCAAATATACACCGTATGAAAAAAACAGTCAACAACAGAATTTAATAATGTCTTTAGTAACCTACCACATAGCGAAGGACGAACACTATTTGATTTCCTATTATGCAGCACATTTTTGACACTTAAAACGTCTCTGACAATCTTAGACTACTGTTTTGGGAATGACATGAACGTCTGTGCCACTGCTTAATAAATGTTTAATAAAAAGCTTGGGTCAATTTACTTAGCTGTGATTTCCTTCTCTACATAAAGTTTAAAATGAACATATATTAATGCAGTATGAACAAGAATGTTTTAATGTAGACACAGAATCATCATACTGCTGGGATTATATGTATCAAGTGTTAATTCAAAAAAGCAAAATATCTAAATATATATCGTATCGCGATATGGCCTAAAAATATCGAGATATTAAAAAAAGGCCATATCGCCCAGCCCTAACTAATATACATATATATTAGGGCTGTGAATCTTTGGGTGTCCCACGATTCGATAATATATCGATTTTTTTCAATTCGATTCGATTCTCGATTCAAAAACGATATTTTTCCAATTCAAAACGATTCTGTATTCATTCAATACATAGGATTTCAGCAGGATCTACCCCAGTCTGCTGACATGCAAGCAGAGTAGTAGATTTTTTTTTTTAAAAAAGCTTTTATAATTGTAAAGGACAATGTTTTATCAACTGATTGCAATAATGTAAATTTGTTTTAACTAACAACTGAACCAAAAATATGACTTATTTTATCTTTGTGAAAACATTGGACACAGTGTGTTAAGCTTATGAGATGCGATGCAAGTGTAAGCCACTGTGACACTATTGTTCTTTTTTATTATATTTATAAATGTCTAATTATAATGTCAGTGAGGGATTTTTAATCACTGCTATGCTTAAATTATAATTAATATTGATACTGTTGATAATATTCATTTTTGTTTCATTACTTTTGGTTTGTTCTGTGTCGTGTTTGTCTCCTCTCCGTTGCTCTGTTTATTGCAGTTTTGAGTGTTGCTGGGTCAGGTTTGGTTTTGGAATTGGATTGCATTGTTCTGGTATTGCTGTGTAGTGGTTTGTTGGATTGATTAAAAATAAATAAAAAAATAAAAAAATTCAAATTAAAAAAATAAATCGATTTTTTAAAAATGAGAATCGATTCTGAATCACACAACGTAAATGATTCGATTCGTATTCAAATCGATTTTTTCCCACACTCCTAATATATATATATATCTTGATTGGATTATCCAGAGAATAGTGCTCGAGGTAGAGCGCAATATGTAGGTGTGTGAAAAATCACAAGACTACTTCATCTCTACAGAACTGTTTCATGAGGGGTTCCCTCAATCATCATGATGATTGAGGGATGTGATTTTTCCCACACCTACATATACATATATATATATATATATATATATATATATATATATATATATATATATATATATATATATATATATACACACACACACACACACACACACACACACACATATACATACATACATACGTACATCCATCCATACAAACATATTAACGGTTGAAACGGTACACAAAAAATCTCGATTCGGTACGTACCTCGGTTTCGAAGTCATGGTTCGGTTAATTTTTGGTACAGTACGAAAACAACAAAATATACATTTTCTGGTTATTTATTTATCAAATTTTTAAACAATGGCTTTATCCTTTTAACATTGGGAACACTATAATAATTCTGGCCAAAAATAGAAATACCTCTGAGTGTGATGGATGTGAGCCACCACTAAGCTGGTCAGTGCAACAGCAGGCAGTCATGAATGATAAGGATAACAATAACATACATATACACATAGGGTCCATTGCTAGGGTTAATGTGGTCAACATATATAAAATAAAAAAGCCCCAAAACAATGTTTGCCTTGGTGCCCTTCCAACTTGCCCGGGTGCCCTAAAATATGAGCCCTCCTTTAATGCAACACTTGCCTTGACCTTAAAAAGTTAAAATTCGAGGCCTGCTACATCACAAAATATACTTACATAATGTATATAACATATTATGTTTGGATGTTTTTAAAGGACTTAATAGGCAGAATAGATCTTCTCCCATAGGCTCCATTGTAAGCAGACTTTTGATCACATGTATTTAATATTTTAAATGTATTAAAAATAGGGCTGGGCGACATGGCTTTTTTTTAATATCTCGATATTTTTAGGCCATATCGCGATACACGTTATAAATCTCGATATTTTGCCCTAGCCTTGAATGAACTTTTGATACATATAATCACAGCAGTATGATGATTCTATGTGTCAACATTAAACAGTTTTGTTCATACTGCATTAATATATGCTACTTTTAAACTTTCATGCAGAAGGAAAGAAATCACAACTAAGTTCATTGACCAAATCTGTATTTATTAAGCAGTTATTAGCAGGTGACTTTTCAAATAATGCTACATATTAGCAGTAATGGTGCGTCTGGTAGCAACGCTTGTGCCCCACACTTGACAAATTAAAGTTGTCTATTCGACATATTCCCGCTTGAAGCCGAACCACCGCCAGACGATGGACCCCTTGCTGTTTTTCTTGGGAATTAATTATTCCTTCATTCGCACCTTCTTTCTCTCGTATAACCACTCGCACGGCTTCGCTAGCATCACAGGTAACGTTACTCAGTCTGCTACCTCTGCTCCGTGAGGGCGTATACGTATGTGAAGTATGACGCAACAGTATGTGACGTGTGGAAGTTTGTGCGCTTGCTGTGTGTGAGAAGGAGACACAAGAAGGAGTGGGGAGAGCGTGTAGTGTAATGGCCGAAGCTAAAAACAACTGCGTGAGAACGTATACTCGAATATCACGATAGTCATTTTCTATATCGCATAAAGACAAACCTGCGATATATCACGTATATCGATATATCGCCCGGCCTTAATTAAAAATATACATCCGTCTTCATGAATTTCATAATGACTGTAAACAAAATTAAAAAAAAAAAAGTGCAGTTCCCCTTTAAAAGACTGATCATGGCGTATCTTACACCATTATGACAATCAGATTTGTCCATTTTGCTTTAAGGGCCTACTGAAACCCACTACTACCGACCACGCAGTCTGATAGTTTATATATCAATGATGAAATACTAACATTGCAACACATGCCAATACGGCCTTTTTAGTTTACTAATTTGCAATTTTAAATTTTCCGCAAGTTTCTTGTTGAAAACGTCGCGTAAGGATGACGCTTACGCGTGACGTCACGGACTGTCAGGAAATATTAGCGCTGCACCACTCGCGGCTAAAAGTCGTCTGCTTTAACAGCATAATTACACAGTATTTTGGACATCTGTGCTGCCGAATCTTTTGCAATTTGTTCATTTATTAATGGAGACTATAAAAAACAATGCTGTTGGTGGAAAGCGGTGGATTGCAGCTGTCTTTAGCACCGAGACACAGCCGGTGTTTCTTTGTTTGTTGTGAAGTGGAGCGGTCAAGCGAACATGTTCTCTCTACGTCAACCAGCATGTTTTTGGATGGGGAAATTTTGATATATATGTATATCTTACCGGAGACATCATTGGATTATTTGTCATCCTGCAGCAGCTGTTTAAAAAGCAGCTGTGAGCTTGGCTCTTCGGCTTCTCCCTGAGACACTACCTCGAGGTATGTGTTTACAATCTGTAAAATCTCACTAAAACACTATTAAAACAATAAGCAGATAAGGGATCTTCCAGAATGATCCTAGTAAATGTGTCTATTCACATCTGAAACGCTCACACTGCCGCCGCCTGGAGCCGTCGCTTTTTTTTTCTTTTTTTCCTAGTCCTTCACTATCAATATCCTAATTCACAAATCTTTCATCCTCGCTCAAATTAATGGGGAAATTGTCGCTTTCTCGGTCCGAATTGCTCTTACTGCTGGTGGCTCCCATTAAAAGCAATGTGAATATGTTTGGAGCTCTGCAACTTGTGACGTCAGGCGCACATACTTCCGGTGAAGGCAGAGCTTTTCTATTAGCGACCAAAAGTTGCAAACTTTATCATCGATGTTCTCTACTAAATCCTTTTAGCAAAAATATGGCAATATCGCGAAATGATCAAGTATGACACATAGAATGGACCTGCTATTCCCGTTTAAATAAGAAAATCTCATTTCAGTAGGTCTTTAAATTCATCGCATAGTTTAGGTGCCTCCAAACTTGTTTTCTAACACTGAACGAGTGCTTGTCAAAAACCATGGCAATCTATCAAACTTGTTACCTTTGATGCCGACTGAGGGAGCTCCAGCCGCTACTGCAGCCAATGCATATTCAATCTGCACCAGTTTCCCCGATGGGCTGTAAAAGACATCATGAGACATTAAAATCATGATCACAACGAATTGGCGTCCACCACTGCCGCCGCCAACACCGAGAAAGAAAACAAAAGCGAAACACTAGCTCGTTCTTTTACAAGTGACGAGTGTTTTACAAAATAAATCTCACATCATCAGCATGTATACCTAACCTAATCAGCCTATCTGTAATTGTTTTAAACAAAATAACATTAAAATCCTCGTGTGGACGATTAGTTAGCATTATGCTAGCTGTATTTGTAGCTGATTCATTGCACTTCCAGGCAATGACGGTGCGTCGACCACAAAACAAGCCTTACTTTCGCAAAATAGAAACCCACGTACTAATGTCAACATACACAGTATTACAATATTCGACATGAGCTGCAACCGAGTCAAGTGTGTTTAATTCAAACTTTATATAAGGAAGTTTACCTGAATGTGGTGAGAGAGAAACTGTAACCGCGTTCCGCCATCTTCTTTTTCTTCTTCTAACTGTAGTCAGCAAACAAGATGACTTTGACAACACTGCCACCTACAGAGAGTGTAAGTAGGAATACAATACAATAACTTTTGTATTGTCCTTGCACATTAACAACACCATTTTGGAATACTATACTGATGGCGGAAACTCCCATGCAAGTCACTAGTGGATTTTTTAAAATCTAAAATACCTGTAAAAATCTTTGATTGATTGATTGATACTTGTATTAGTAGATTGCACAGTTCAGTACATATTCCGTACAATTGACCACTAAATGGTAACACCCGAATAAGCTTTTCAACTTTTTTAAGTCGGGGTCCACGTAACCAATTCATGGTAAAACAATCAAACAATCATCAAACAATCAATGTTTATTTATATAGCCCTAAATCACTAGTGTCTCAAAGGGCTGCACAAACCATAACACAAACCACTACGACATCCTCGGTAGGCCCACATAAGGGCAAAGAAAACTCACACCCAGTGGGACGTCAGTGACAATGATGACTATGAGAAACCTTGGAGAGGACCACATAGGTGGGCAACCCCCCACCCCCCCCACAACCACCCCCCTCCCCCTCTAGGGGGACCAAAAGCAATGGATGGCGAGCGGGTCTAACATGATTCTGTGAAAGTTCAATCCATAGTGGATCCAACACAGCCGCGAGAGTCCAGTCCAAAGCGGATCCAACACAGCAGCGAGAGTCCCGTCCACAGCGGAGCCAGTAGGAAACCATCCCAAGCGGAGGCGGATCAGCAACGCAGAGATGTCCCCAACCGATACACAGGGGAGTGGTCAATCCTGGGTCCCGACTCTGGACGAGCGGTCCATCCTGGGTCCCGACTCTGGACAGCCAGTATACTTCATCCATGGCCATCGGACCGGACCCCGGCCTCCACAAGGGAGAGTGCGACACAGGAGAAAAAGAAAAGAAACGGCAGATATACTGGTCTAAAAAGGGAATCTATTTAAAGGCTGCAGCAGGGGTAGGGAACCTATGGCTCTAGAGCCAGATGTGGCTCTTTTGATGACTGCATATGGCTCTCAGATAAATCCGAGCTGACACTGCTTGACACGGTAAATAATGAATAATTCCGCTTGTAATCACAGTGTTAAAAGCAACGTTCAAAATATAAAACATCCTCGTGCATTTTAATCCATCCATCCGTTTTCTACCGCATCTGTTCAAGAAGTTGCGTTAATGGTAAAAAGTTATTTATTTATTATTGATTAGTGTGGGGCTTGCCCTCCTGGGGTTTCTTCAGACCACCAAGCACCGACATGAGAGCCTGTTTCAGGGTTACAATATTGTTTTATTTTTCAATAAGTCTCTCAGTTGCTTTCCAGCAATTTTCTTTTTCTCTTTCGTTCTCGCTCGCACTCTGGCTCCAGCCCCAACCCCGTCTCTCCTCCTGGCTGCTGCTTATAACATAACGACAGGTGATTAGATAACAAGGCCCAGGTGGGCCATCTACGCACCTGTCGCTGATTTCGAAGCCGGTCCTGGCACACCCTGCTTCGCTGCAGGCCCGCAGGCCACACCCCCTCCACAGTTACCTTCAGAATAATAATGTTATTACAGAGAATAACAGACTTATTATACTCTATAAATGTTGGTTTTTACTTAAAAATGTACGTGATTAGTTGTGTTCAGTGTAAAAAAAATATTATATGGCTCTTACTGAAATACCTTTTAAAATACTTGGCTTCTTGGCTCTCTCAGCCAAAAAGGTTCCCGACCCCTGGGCTAGAGTTTACAAATGAGTTTTAAGGTGAGACTTAATTGCTTCTACTGAGGTGGCATATCAAACTGTTACCGGGAGGGCATTCCTGAGTACTGAATGCCCGAATGGAAAACGCTCTATAGCCCGCAGACTTTTTTTGGGCTTTGGGAATCACTAAAAAGCCGGAGTCCTTTGAACGCAGATTTCTTGCCGGGACATATGGTACAATACTATTGGCAAGATAGGCTGGAGCTAAACCGTGTAGTATTTTAAAAATCAGTGGCGGGCCGTGCGTTTCCCACTTAGGCCTTCAGTGATCTCAGACTTAAATGATCCTTCCATCCATTTCCTACCGCTTGTCCCTTTCAAGTTGGTAGAGTGACTGTGCCAGCAATCTGAGGGTTACTACGCACCGGAGCTCTTGTAAAAAGAGCTCAGCAGCGCATGCACTTTTTGCGTCGGATGAAAAGAGCACAGCTCCCTCCCCCCGTTCTCACCACATTCTACAGAGGCACTATAGAGAGCCTGCTGACCAACAGCATCTCTGTCTGGACTGGAGCCTGCAATGCCTCAGACTGGAAGTCTCTCCAGAAAGTGGTGAGGACGGCGGAAAAGATTATCAGGACTCCTCTTCCTCCTATCCAGGAGATCGCAAAAACCCGCTGCCTGACCAGGGCTCAGAAAATCTGCAAAAACTCCTCCCACTCCCACCAAGGACTGTTTTCACTGCTGGACTCTAGGAACAGGTTCCGCAGCCTCCGTAGCAGAACCTCCAGGTTCTGTAACAGCTTCTTCCCTCAGCCCGTAAGACTCTGGAACGCATCATAATTAAATTATCCCCTCAACTCCCCCCAAAATGGATTAACTCGCTGGAATAAAAAAGACAATATAACATTTACCATAAACATGGACGCATGTGGAAAAAGTGCAATGTATTTATTTGTACAGTAATCTATTTATTTATATCTGCACCTTATAGCTTTTTTTTCCTTTTTTTTTATCCTGCACTACCAAGAGCTAATGCAACGAACTGTCTTTCTTATTTGTACTGTAAAGTTCAAATTTGAATGACAATAAAAAGGAAGTCTAAAGTTATTGGTTCAATCCCCACCTACTACCATCCTAGTCACGTCTGTTGTGTCCTTGGGCAAGACATTCACCCTTGCTCCTGATGGGTCCTGCATGGTTAGCGCCTTGCATGGCAGCTCCCGCCGTCAGTGTGTGAATGTGTGTGTGAATGGGCGAATGTGGAAATACTGTCATAGCGCTTTGGGCTCCTTAAAAAGGGGTAGAAAAGCGCTATACAAGTACAACCCATTTACCATTTCGGAGCCTATCTCAGCTGCATTCGGGCGGAAGGCAGGATACACCCTAGACAAGTCGCCACCTCATTACAGGGCCATCACAGATATCTCAAAATTGATTGATTGATTGAGACTTTTATTAGTAGATTGCACAGTATAGGGGGCAGCACGGTGGAGGAGGGGTTATTGCATTTGCCTTGAATACGAAGGTCCTGAGTAGTCCTGGGTTCAATCCCGGGCTCGGGATCTTTCTGTGTGGATTTTGCATGTTCTTCCGTGACTGCGTGGGTTCCCACGGGCACTCCGGCTTCTTTCCACCTCCAAAGACATGCACCTGGAGTTGATGGGCAACACAAATTGGCCATAGTGTGTGAATGTGAGTGTGAATGTTGTCTGTCTATCTGTGTTGGCCCTGCGATGAGGTGGCGACTTGTCCAGGGTGTACCCCACTTTCCGCCCGAGTGCAGCTGAGATACGCAGTGGCCCCCCGCGAGCCCAAACGGGACAAGCGGTATAAAATAGATGGATGGATGGATGCACAGTACAGTACATATTCTGTACAATCGATCACTAAATGGTAACAGCCGAATACGTTTTTCAACTTGTTTAAGTCGGGGTCCACGTTAATCAATTCATGGTAATACCAAAATAATACCATAATTGATGTCACCACATGATCATTGCTGGAGAAATACTATACAGCGGGGGTCACCAACCTTTTTCAAACCAAGAGCTACTTCTTGGGAACTGATTAATGTGTAGGGCTACAAGTTTGATACACACTTAAATAAATTGCCAGAAATAGCTAATTTGCTCTATTTACCTTTAATAAACAAATATATATATATATATATATATATATATATATATATATATATATAAATGGGTATTTCTGTCTGTCATTCTGTCGTACATTTTTTTTCCTTTTACGGAAGGTTTTTTGTAGGGAATAAATGATGAAAAAAACACCTAATTGAATTATTTAAAAGAGGAGAAAACACACAAAAAAAATGAAAACTACATTTTGAAACACAGTTTATCTTCAATTTTGACTCTTTAAAATTCAAAATTCAACCGAAAAAAATGAAGAGAAAAACTAGTTAATTCGAATCTTTTTGAAAAAATTAAAAAATAATTTGTGGAAATAATTAGTACTTTTTCCTGATTAGAATTAATTTTAGAATTTGATGACATGTTTTAAGTGGGTTAAAATCCAATTTGCACTTTGTTATAATATACAACACATTGGACCAAGCTATATTTCTAACAAAGACAGATCATTATTTCTTCTACATTTTCCAGAACAAAAATTTTAAATGAAATTCAAAATACTTTGAAATAAGATTTAAATTAGATTCTAAAGATTTTCTAGATTTGTCAAAATATTTTTTGGGAATTTTAATCATAATAAGGTTGAATAAATATTTCACAAATATTCTTCGTCGAAAAAACAGAAGCTAAAATTAAGAATTACATTAAAATGTATTTATTATTCTTTACAATGGTAAAAAAAAACAAAAAAACTTGAACATTGATTTAAATTGTCAGGAAAGAAGAGGAAGGATTTTAAAAGGTAAATAGGTATATTTGTTTAAAAATTCTAAAATCATTTTTAAGGTTGTATTTTTTCTCCAAAATGGTCTTTCTGAAAGTTCTAAGAAGCAAAGTAAAATAATAAATGAATTTATTCAAACAAGTGAAGACTAAGTCTTTAAAATATTTTTGGGGATTTTCAAATTCTATTCGAGTTTTGTCTTTCTTAGAATTAAAAATGTCAAGCAAAGTGGGACCAGCTTGCTAGTAAATAAATAACATATAAAAAAATAGAGGCAGCTCACTGGTAAGTGCTGCTATTTGAGCTATTTTTAGAACAGGCCATCTGGTCCTTACGGGCTACCTGGTGCCCGCGGGCACCGCGTTGGTGACCCCTTCTATGGAACACATTTACACCCTACTATGCATAGAATCACATGAACAGTATACAAAATAAATTAAAACGCATCAGCAATTAAAACATATACCTTAAAGTTCCATGCAATTTGTATAACATTATGAGTATTTTTGCTAAAAATACTCATAGTGCAGCCCTTTGAGACACTAGTGATTTAGGGCTATATAAGTAAACATTGATTGATTGATTATATGAATTGTAATTTTTGTTGTAAGACATGTAATCACGATGAATAATAATATACAAATGTTTCATAAAACTACCGTAATGGACAAGTGGTAGAACATGGATGGTTTGATGCTGCTTAAAACTATCTACCACTAGATGGCAATAATACACAAGTATTAGTTTTAGGGGATCCAGCTTAAGCAAAAGAAGAAGAAGAAAGAGTCTCGTCGCTGGTTAGTGACGACATTCAATGACCGTGAAGGGTTTGACATGCTTTGAAGGAACCAAAACGAGGCAAAAATGATGAATTTGGTTGAATTAGTAAACACGTTACGATGCTCTTTACTACATATCGAAAAAAGACTTCTCTGGGTGGCAGGAATTGAAAGACAACTAGGTGAGTTTAGCAACTCCTTTTACTCTTATCATGCTGTTGTAAGCGTTTCACCAATTTCGCGCAATTTGCAAAATGCGCAACCGCATTTAGCAAATTTAATGTCAAATCAAATCAAATGTTTATTGGATTCATCACTAAACAGTGTACATCCACAACTAAACTACTGACTAAACTACTACCACAACTTGGTTTACTAAGGGAAGTGTGGATTCAGGCCGGGTGGCCATTTTCAAGTTCCAGGTAACCCTACATTATTATATTTTATAAATAGTTAACCAAGTTGTGGTAGTAGTTTAGTCAGTAGTTTAGTCGTGGATGTACACTGTTTAGTGATGAATCCAATAAACATTTTATTTTATTTTATTTGACATTAAATTTGCAAAATGTGGTTGCGCATTTTGCAAATTGCGCCCATTGGTATTGTGCTGAAGTTCCATCCATCCATTTCCTACCGCTTATTTCCTTTTGGGGTCGCGGGGGGCGCTGGCGCCTATCTCAGCTACAATCGGGCGGAAGGCGGGGTACACCCTGGACAAGTCGCCACCTCATCGCAGGGCCAACACAGATAGACAGACAACATTCACACTCACATTCACACACTAGGGCCAATTTAGTGTTGCCAATCAACCTATCCCCAGGTGCATGTCTTTGGAGGTGGGAGGAAGCCGGAGTACCCGGAGATAACCCACGCATTCACGGGGAGAACATGCAAACTCCACACAAAAAGATCCCAAGCCTGGATTTGAACCCAGGACTGCAGGAACTTTGCACTAACCCCTCTTCCACCGTGAATCCCATCATGCTGAAGTTTTACCACTTAAATTGTTAAACATTCCCGAAACCAATGAACCTTACTTGTGTCGTCGATGTGCAGCTCCATCACTGGCACTTGATGGCCCAAGTCTCCTGCCCCATATCGACGAGCAGGAAGTGGACGAGCAGCAGCCGAGCTTGAAACGACCCCCTGGCGTTCTGGATAGCATCTTGTGGATGGCAGCACCCAAGAAGAGGCGCACCATTGAGGTCAATCGAACGAGGAGAAGGGCTGAGAGCAAACTTCTCAAAGTCAAGGTACATCCAATTGTGGCATCCGGGTAATCAAAGCCACTAGGACTGGACGATTTTGAGAAAATAAACTTAATTGCGATTTTTCTCCCCGCAGAATTCCCAATGCAGTTCGATTTGCGATTTTGATATTTTTCTGCATAAAAATGCATTGAAAACTGAAAAAACAAGTAAAGTAATACTTGTCTCATAGTGTGACACATTAGAAGAGCATGCAATCATTTAAAAAAATATTTGGCTGTATGCAGACTGACTGGGCTTTTTTTTTTTCCATCATGCTCTTAATTTGGCTCAGTGGCCTGGTGGTTAGAGTGTCCGCCCTGAGAACGGTAGGTTGTGAGTTCAAATCCCGGCTGAGTCATACCAAAGACTAGAAAAATGGGACCCATTACCTCCCTGCTTGGCACTCAGCATTAAGGGTTGTAATTGGGGGATAAATCACCATAAATGATTCCCGGGTGCGGCACCGCTGCTGTCCACTGCTCCCCTCACCTCCCAGGGGGTGATCAAGGGTGATGGATCAAATGCAGAGAATAATTTTGCCACATCTCGTATGTGTGTGACAATTGTTGGTACTTTAACTTTAGAGCGGCCGAGCCAGCAACTCCGGGGTCCCAGGTTCGATTCCAGCTTTTAACATCCTATTGACTGCTGTTGTGTCTTTGGGCAAGACACCTTAAGCCTGGTGTAGCCTCTTGCACCTCCCAAAAATCCTAGATTCGTGTTGCCGCCGACGCAGAACGCAGAGCCGTGATTAGTCAGTTTTTTCTGAACACAGACGAGCAGACTTTGTGCTTGAAATGCACAAATTATTGTATGAAATGAAAAAAAAGTGATTAAACGTTTGTGTTATGTGTATATTGTGTACCTAATATCTTGGTGCGCTCTAAAAATTATTACTATATGTGTTGTTTTCAAGCTTATTGTGGTGTTGCGTCCAGATGAGGTCACAAAGTACGACACTCTTCTCAATTTTTATTGTCAATCTTGTGCTAACAGGTTCAATACCACACATGTTCTTTCTAGGGCGCACACATCTTTTTCTCTCACACACTTCTCATTCTCCATCAATAATCTTTCAGGCAGGGTATACATTTGTTGATTCTGAACATGACCATACAAAATAACATCAGCACGTGGTTAACTTACAACAGTTAATGAACTGTTTTATTTGCAATTACATGTTAGCACTCTCTTGTCACATGTCCTGAATGGCCAAAGAGTGTTACAGATAATAATAATATCCTCTGCCGTGAGTCGTTCAGAAATCTATCTTCATTCAAGTATTTTCCTCTGTTTTATAAGTAAAACGACCATTAAGAGTAAACCGATGATTTTGAATGATTAGTTCCAGTGTAGACGACGTTGATGTTGTGGTTCAGTGGTTGACGTCACTCGGCACAGGAAGGAAACATTATTTAGCGAACAACAGTTGCAGTTAATTCTTCTGGAGACACTGTCCCTTTTGTGTTTTGGAAGCGAATTACAAGTATGGCACCTCTCCCCACCGAATAACTATAAATTGAACAAGGGAGTTTATTCCAGTCTTTACCCTCCTTGCTGCCTCCCACACTAGTTTAAATATAGCTTAAAGATGTAGATAATGCACTATGTAAAGTTTTTTGAGTCTCTAGAGAAAAGCGCTATATAAAATATCATTCACTCACTTCAAATAGCCCCCAAAAAACTATACAGTGTTTAAAATGTAATTCAATCATAATATATAACAATATTGCAAGTAACCAGGATTTACACTTTTATCTCTCATGAGTGTAGAATTTGTATACCATTGATTGGAAAGTAAATAACTTTATCTTAAATAAACAACAACAAAAATAAACTTGACTAATTTATGTGAGCAAAAATTTAGCTTAAATAAGTATTGAACATCTATCTTAAAGTGCATTTTTTTTCCCCCAGTTGGAAAACAAGGTTGGACGTGGTCTTTTTGTTTGTTGCCGTCACGTGATCACGGCATTCTCGTTCATCCGTCTTTATGGGCTCATATCGCCTATCTGATTTGATGCTTTAATATTACCACAATGGAACATTTGGCTTTGCAATCATATTTTTTTCCTCCTAATGTTTGTTACTTTGCGGAACTTCTTACTAGCGAGTCACAAATAGGGAGGCTGTCTGTGCTTCCTGTGTTTGTATCCACCGATACAAAGATTGTGAATGACTGAAAAGAAGGCTGACTGTGTTCAGTTAATTCTACTCTTAAATAAATACGCTTCGGTGCTAAGAGCAATGCACAGTCTGAAACCTCTTTCTCCCTGTTAGAAGCAAGAGACGAAAAAACACAAGGCTCGACAATTCTGATCGGTGAACATGTCTATCGCTCAAATGCCGGTGACGGCGGAGGAAAAAAAAAGTCAGCCTTTTGCTGTTACGTAATTACACTAATTAAAACCTGTTTGTCAATTTGATGTCGATTAATCATGCAACTCTAAATGCCAACCACAGAAAAAAAAAAAATACTTGGTACCACAAACAATCCATGCAAGAACCAGCTGTGACTCCTGCGTCCCCCCAAACCAAAATCACCAAGGGACAAACCCATCCATCCATCCATTTTCTACCGCTTACTCCCTTTCGGGGTCGCGGGGGGCGCTGGCGCCTATCTCAGCTACAATCGGGCGGAAGGCCGGGTACACCCTGGACAAGTCGCCACCTCATCGCAGGGCCAACACAGATAGACAGACAACACTCACACTCACATTCACACACTAGGGCCAATTTAGTGTTGCCAATCAACCTATCCCCAGGTGCATGTCTTTGGAAGTGGGAGGAAGCCGGAGTACCCGGAGGGAACCCACGCATTCACGGGGAGAACATGCAAACTCCACACAGAAAGATCCCGAGCCTGGATTTGAACCCAGGACTGCAGGACCTTCGTATTGTGAGGCAGACTCACTAACCCATCTGCCACCGTGAAGCCCACCAAGGGACAAACCCATCCATCCATCCATTTTACCAAGGGACAAACAAAATATTTAATTATATTATTTGTAATATTTGACTATGTATAATCTTAAATATAGGAGGACCATAAGAGGCAGGGCGAGGTCCCATATTCTGCATTTTTTCATGCCTCCTGGTGGAACTTCTGCAGAACAAGTTTTGCTTACTGCAAGTGAAATTTATTTTTTCTGACACAGTAAATGAAGCCCACACTGGTGACTGCCTCGTTATGATGCTTTTCTCTGTACACATGCCAGTATCATGACATCACAAATATGTGACAATGCCATAGGGGAGTGAAGGCTGAGGAGCTAGGCAGAAAGCCACAACAGAGAGCAACGAAAATAACAAAATTGATAAGCCTTTATTATTATTATCGGCTTGTTTTGTAGGTTGAATTTTTATTATTATATTGTCATAATTCTTGATGTGACATAAATTGCCATTCTTAGTCAATTATCTGCCACATATATCGTGCATCCCTAATTATTATAAAGTGATTGATGTAATGCAGTAATTAGTTCCAGCTGCAATAACATTACGCTTCTTGCTTTTAATTTTAATCGGTCACTCGCTGCGAATGAAGGTTTGCTAAATAGTCAAAAAGTGCTGTGGTTGCTAATACGATGCACCCAATACCAACAGGAAGCTATAAAAGCAGGGGATGTGTGGCCTGTGAATTGCCCTTTGGTCCCCAGCACACTATACAAATCTAAATAAACGGGGGAAAAACAGCACAAATATGAAACGTAGAGCAAAGGTTAATAATCTAAGAAAAAGATAAAATGTTGATATTAATAACTAATAAGACATCCAGCTCTTGTACTGACTTTTATTGAATGCAAAAGTATACCAAGCAAAGTGTCCACTGAGTATTCATAACTAAAACAGACTGTCTCTCCCTTAGACAAACATAGAGCCGTGTCCAGAGTGTGGCCACTTAAAGCAGAAACACATCATGTGTGGCTTCTGCTATGCTAAAGTGTGCAAGGAGACCGCGCTGATCCGTCATCAGATTAAAGAGATGGAGGGTGGCCCTCTGAAGGCACCGGCTGTGGAGACTGTTGTCCTGTATGCGGGCGAGACGCCAAGCGAGGAGGACAAAGACAAGAGGATAGTGGAGAGACCCAGGAAGCGGCCTGCCTGGTTCAGCCAGTAATGCTGGTAATTTCTGTCTGTACACAACTTCATTTTAACACACGCTGTGTAATGTAATCCCACTCCGTAAATGCTAGTTTGGCTCCTGCGAAGGAAATAATTTTTGTGGTAAAGACTGACGTGTTTTGTCAATAACTAAGTTATCAATAAAGCTATGGTGTGTAAAAAATGTAAGTTTTTCTGACTTTCTGAATGCAAGGTGCCAAGCTTAGGACTAATTAGATTTTGCTACAGTCTCTCAGAGGATCACACCTCCATGTCTCTGCAACCATTTTATTTGCATTACACCTCTTCCAGGTACAATACTATAAAATGGAAATTTAATATACTTTAGAGAATGGATTCCCAAACTGATGATGGAGATAGAGAGCGGGGGACCCCTACTAATACATCTCACACAAAAACAGGTCCTATAGAGATGTTCACTGCAGTGTGTTAAGTGATCATGTCTATTAAAGATGTGCACATTTATAAAACAAAAAAATTGCCAGGAATATACTTTTTTTTTCTTCAAAAGTCTAATAAGTTCCTGACCCCCTAGGAGTTGCAGACACCCCTGTTGAAGACCACTGCTTCAGAGAAGTCGGCATACAGCTTCAGTAGCAGTGCAGTTTCTTTGACATCCCATAATAGCTCTATATGCCTTACCATTGAGTTGGTCCCTCCCTTTGCACCTAGTACAGCTTACAGTCCTCTGGAATGACTTGGTGGAAGAACATTGGTGAGGTCTAAGGTTCCTGTCGTTGGACAAGAGGGCCTCAGTTTTACTTAAGACCCTTGGAAGTGTTCGGTTCATGTAAATACATGCCTATTGACATCCAAATCGCTGCCGTTGTGTCCTTGAGCAAGACACTTCACCCTTTGCCCCCGATGCTGCTCACACTGGTGAATGAATGATTGGTGGTGGTCAGAGGGGCTGTAGGCGCAAACTGGCAGCCACGGTTCCGTCAGTCTACCCCAGGGAAGCTGTGGCTACATATGTAGCTTACCACCACCAGGTGTAAATGAATGATGGGTTACCACTTCTCTGTGAGCGCTTTGAGTATCTGATAATAGAAAAGCGCGATATAAATCGAATCCATTATTATTATTATGATGTATATCATTCGTTATAAAAAATATATCAGTTTTAATTTTGAGTTGAGGAAACTGAAGCACATAGATGAAGTTCTTAAACCAAACTTTATTTTGAGGACTTTGTTTTAATCTCAACATTAAATCCAGTTTTCATTCACCAGGATATGCTACACAAAACATTGTACCTTTTTAAGTTTGGCTGACTGTCAGGTATTGTCAATATTTTTACCAAATAAAAGTTCTGGCTCTCATAAAATAGTTAATACAGTTAAATATAATCTACTGAATTCCAAAACGAACTGTTGTCCAACATAATTTAGATGCTCACGATTGTAATTTAGTGTGTGTGTTTTGTTACCCGTCTTCCCTTTTCAGCCCTTGTCCTAAGAGGAGCCAAAATAAATGGTCCATTCAGAAAACATAGCACACATAAATTGAAAATATAGTTAAATTACAAAAATTCTGTTTTAAATGAAAAATATTTCAATCCTGCATTGTGTATCAAATGTGGAAATCATCTTATATGAAGCACACTTATCTCATAGGTAAAGATAGTGAGTCCTAATTCGGGGTACAATTGATCTATGTTGCGTTTTCCAAATCTGACAAAATGGCATGTACTTCCCTCATGAAGACATTCCCGAATATTCATTCCTGATTTACATTTTTTAAAGATTCAATGTTTTCCAAGACTGTCAAACTGATGGAGATAGGAGCGGGGGACCCCCACTTAATGCAGTATATCTGTATAAAAGTATGTTTTAAATAGGAGATGGCAAAATAATAGAGTAACTTTAAGTGATTAATCACAAAAAAGTATTGCATTAATCATGTATACACAGAATTTAAGATACAACTGTTACCAAGTTTTAAACAAACAAATGATGTGCATTCAAGTAAAACATTTTAAAGTGTTCCTGAAGAACGTTCTGACAATAAAAAATGCATTTTCGTCCAAATGTTGGGGTCTTTTTAAAATTAGGCAAGCCAGTAATAACCTGTAATTAATCATTATTAATCTAAATTCCAATGTGATTAGTCTGATTTAAAAATGTATGATTTGACCGTACTAGTTTTAAAATAGACTTGTCCTAAATGTACCTTGTTAAACATCTAGTTCTGTGATGGGAGTGTAAGCTCATTGTTATTCTGCTTGAGCTGTTATGTTGTGACGCAAAGCTATTATTTTTTTTTTATCAGTCTTGAGACTTAAAATAGCTGAAAGCTAAGAATGGGCTCTCGGCCATTTCCGGGAAAACTGAAAGAGCCTCGTGATTGGAACGGCAGCGACAGGAGCAGCTCCTGCTTTTTAAAGTACAAGTGAATAACCTTGTGGCCTGCTTTAATGAGCTCCTGTGTGTCGCTGAATGTGTGCATTGCTGACTAAAAAAACGTTTTCTGCATTAATTAATCTGCTTTCTACTCGTGTGTTGGATTAATGTTAATTTTTTTTTAAATACATTGTAAATGTATGTGAAAAATTGCAGGGGGGTGGGGGGAATACAAAAAAATATTTTAGTCTTAAAAGATTGCCTTGTCGTCATTTGGTTTGGGGATTCATGTTTCCTCCTAGAATGGCCTGCTCGGCTCTCCTATGTTTCTGAACAGTGACCTGCAGCTGCCAGTACTTGAGATACACCCACATGAGACTTCCGTTCTTCCTCTTGTCCATGTTAAGCAAGTCAGCACAATGCTTATCTCTCTTAAATATATCTTTCAAATCAGCCTCCAGATCAAGTTCATCTGCAACCGGCTCTTTGACGGCCTTCAGCAGAATGTTCTTCTCCATCTCCAGGCGCTTATCTCTGGGCCGGATGAGGGAACAATAGGCGTTCTGCCGCTCCACAAGCTGAGTCTCCAGCTCCCGCAGCGTGGTGTTGGCTCTCTGGAACCAGTCGTTCTGTTGCTCCAGGGCGTGATGCAGCACAGTCCCTGCGGCTCCAGACTTGATAAGTCTTTGCGTCTCTTCTTCCAGCCTCTCACGGTCCTGGAAGAAAAGAGGACAGGGTGTTTCCCCTATGACAGAGACATACAGCAGCAGTCGAGTGTGTGAGTAAAGTGGGGTAAACACAAAAACAATAAGGCAGTTTTTGTCCTAATCCTCCCACCCTACTTATCTTACTTATGTCTGAAAAGATTGTCTTATAGGATTGTCTTGTTGTCTGAGGTGTGTTAAGTGTGAATTTGTCCCAATAATTGGCTCCAAAACAATCATGAATTATAGACTTGTTCAATATTTACAATCAAAACTCAAAACGGTTGGAACTTGTTTCTGTGGGGATGCCTTCCGAGTCATCGCTGGCTGTATAGTGATGTGTTTGTTACAGAAATTAATTAAGCAAAAAAAATAAATAAAAAAAATTGCAGATTCCTTGTTGAAAATGTACTATAACGTCTAGCTCGCTCAGTAGATCATAAATTTTGTGTTAACACAGTCATAACTTTTTCCACTGTTTTTTTTTTTTTTAGTTTGGGGATTGAAAAAAAAAAAAAACATTTTTTAAAATGTTATTTTCCCTGTGGTTCTTCCAATTTTGTTGGATCATTAGTGGTAGGCGATTGATTGATTGATTGATACTTTTATTAGTAGATTGCACAGTACAGTACATCCATCCATCCATCCATTTTCTACCGCTTATTCCCTTTCGGGGTCAGTACAGTACATATTCCGTACAATTGACTACTAAATGGTAACAACCGAATAAGTTTTTCAACTTGTTTAAGTCGGGGTCCACGTTAATCAATTCATGGTACCTGGTATCAATTCATGACACTTGGTACCTGATCGATACCAAGAAAATACAAGGCTAGTATGGCTAAAACTGATTCCGATAGCAACACTTTTTGACTTGAAACGTCATCATTGAATAATTTTATGAATTTCTCCTGAGTTAGTTGATTATTAGAACATAATATGTACTACAAATAAAAATGTTTTTATAAACAAATACAACAGTCTTAAAGAATGTAATTCAGTTGTCCCTTGCTTATTGCTGTCAGTTGGTTTAGAACATGACCACAATAAGGATCCTATCCAGCAATGTGCGCAAGTGAAAAAAGTTGCGCGGATTCTGGCTGCGCAGCATTCTCTCATTTGATGTAAAGTACCAGCAGAGTAGAAAAAAATATCCCTCTATATGGAAACTATTATCCCAACCCATACCATGAATTGATTAACGTGGACCGCGACTTAAACAAGTTGAAAAACTTATTCTGGTGTTACCATTTAGTGGTCAATTGTACGGAATATGTACTGAACTGTGCAATCTACTAATAAAAGAATCAATCAATCAAATAAATCTGATGTATGACACCAAACATATATATCTGATGTATGACACCAAAGGACGTACAAAGTTTGCAAGTAAAAACCCCATTTCCATATGAGTTGGGAAATTGTGTTAGATGTAAATATAAACGGAATACAATGATTTGCAATTTTCATCCCATATTCAGGTGAATGCACTACAAAGACAACATATTTGATGTTCAAACCGATAAACATTTTTAAATAATGAAATAATCATTAACTTTAGAATTTGATGCCAGCAACATGTGACAAAGAAGTTGGGAAAGGTGGCAATAAATACTGATAAAGTTGAGGAATGCTCATCCAACACTTTTTTGGAACATCCCACAGGTGTGCAGGCTAATTGGGAATAGGTGGGTGCCATGATCGGGTTTAAAAACAGCTTCCCAAATAATGCTCAGTCTTTCACAAGAAAGGATGAGGTGAGGTACACCCCTTTGTCCAAAAATGCATGAGCAAATAGTCAAACAGTTTAAGAATGTTTCTCAAAGTGCAATTGCAAGAAATTTTGGGATTTCAACATCTACGGTCCATAATATCATCAAAAGGTTCAGAGAATCTGGAGAAATCACTCCACGTAAGCGGCATGGCAGGAAACCAACCGTGACCTTCGATCCCTCAGACGGCACTGTATTAAAAAACTACATCAATCTCTAAAGGATATCACCACATGGGCTCAGGAACACTTCAGAAAACCACTGTCACTAAATACAGTTTGTCGCTACATCTGTAAGTGCAAGTGAAAGCTTTACTATGCAAAGCGAAAGCTATTTATCAACATCCAGAAACGCCGCCGGCTTCTCTGGGCCCGAGATCATCTAAGATGGACTGATGCAAAGTGGAAAAGTGTTCTGTGGTTTGACAAGTCCACATTTCAAATTGTTTTTGGAAATATTTTACATTGTGTCATCTGGACCATAGGGGAAGCTAACCATCCAGACTGTTATTTGCGCAAAGTTCAAAAGCCAGCATCTGGTATGGGGGTGCATTAGTCTCCAAGGCATGGGTAATTTACACATCTGTGAAGGCACTATTAATGCTGAAAGGTACATGCAGGTTTTGGAACAAGTGCTGTCTTTTTCATGGACGCCCCTGCTTATTTCAGCAAGACAATGCCAAGCCACATTCAGCAGGTGTTACAACAGTGTGGCTTCGTAAAAAAAGAGTGCGTGTACTTTCCTGGCCCGCCTGCAGTCCAGACCTGCCTCCCATCGAAAATGTGTGGCGCATTATGAAGCGTGAAATACGACAGCCGAGAACCCGGACTGTAGAACGACTGAAGCTCTACATAAAACAAGAATGGGAAACAATTCCACTTTCAAAGCTTCAACAATTACTTTCCTCAGTTCCCAAACGCTTATTGAGTGATGTAACACAGTGGTGAACATTTCCTTTCCCAACTACTTTGGCACGTGCTGCAGCCATCAAATTCTAAGTTAATTATTAGTTGCAAAAAAAAAATAATGCTTATGAGTTTGAACATCAAATATCTTGTCTTGGTAGTGCATTCAATTGAATATGGGTTGAAAATAATTTGCAAATCATTGTATTCCGTTTATATTTACATCTAACACAATTTCCCAACTCATATGGAAACGGGGTTTGTAAATAAATATGATCAAAATAGCATCAATCTCACAGAGATTCCTCAGCCATTTGGAGAGATAATGAGCAAGACAGAGACATCAATGTGTGACGTAGAGGTGGGAATCGCAGATCCCTTCATCACCCACAACAATTCAGATTTGTGAGCGCCAATAACAATTACTTTGGGAGAAATTATCATCAGAACCTTATATTGTTGATCCTGAATATAAGGAGGATGAGCTACAAGTTTTAGAAGCTCTGCACTATGCATGTATTGCTAAGTGCTAAACAACAAATACCAACTGCAAACATAATAAAATGAAAGCTTAACGTACGTCTGCTGTTACTGTGATGACAACTGATAGGATGTCCATATCTCCCAGTGTATATGAAGAATTAACCATGATGCACACAAAGGGTTAACAAGGGAGTCTCCCGGCAGACACTGTCTTCGGTTGTGTATGTTTGTCTCCATCTCCGGGTATACATTGAATGTCAAAGATGAATAAGTTCTAGATTTATGGCTAAATCCTCTTATTATCCAGATAAGAAGTATAATAGTATAATCTAGAATAACTTTGACGAGCCAAACGCGATAATGCAAGAGCAACAGGACACCGCGGCCAGCTCACAGTAAAGCAGCAGAGGTTGACTGAGCTGTGTGTCCATTTTCCGCTATAAAATAGTTTGTCTGCATTAATGCTCATAATAATAACATCGCTAATATGTGGTTAATATTCAGGTCATGATTTGTATATAGAGTATTGTTGGTGGATTTTGAATGGTTACTTAGAGGGTTTGTGGGAGGATTAGAGAGCCTCCATTGACTACATTTTTAGCTGACTTTTTATTTATTCATTTAAAATGCATAAACAAATGAAAAACATCTACAGCGTTACTATTTACATCTAGGAATGAAGAACAATCTTTTGTAGAGCGCATACGGCACACGTTCCCTTGACAAGCATTACTTGGATTGATACATCTTTTTCAAATGTAAAGTTTTATTTTTTTCATGTATATTAAATGATAAATAAATGATAAATGGGTTGTACTTGTATAGCGCTTTTCTACCTTCAAGGTACTCAAAGCGCTTTGACACTACTTCCACATTTACCCATTCACACACACATTCACACACTGATGGAGGGAGCTGCCATGCAAGGCGCCAACCAGCACCCATCAGGAGCAAGGGTGAAGTGTCTTGCTCAGGACACAACGGACATGACAAGGTTGGTTCTAGGTGGGATTTGAACCAGTGACCCTCGGGTTGCGCACGGCCACTCTCCCACTGCGCCACTCCGTTAATACTGTTACCTGATTGGCTGTTAGCGTGTCACTCCCACTGATCAGTGATCACTTCCTGTGTTGCTCAGTTACGAGAGGATGTTTTAATGTGATTAAATGACACTTGTGTTTTTTATAATCATCAATGACATAAAAAAAACAAATTGTTATTTTGATAAACTGCTTGAACTATTTACTATTACCAACTACAAATAGAATTTGCTGGTTTATATGTCCCTGTTGTCTTAATTGTTGGATATGAATGTTTAATTCTTATACCACTAAATCAAGTATAAATATGCTCGTGGTTGATTTAAATACATGAGATTGATTCAGTCTTGAAGTCATAATCTACTGCTATTTATTATTATTGCCTACTAACTAGTTCAACATCCATGTATGGTTTTTACTATGTATTGATTCCATGTATGGATGTACTTAGGTATGTGCTGATTGATCAGCCACCCATGAACAACCGTCGATTTTTCATGAAAAAGTATGCAATTGACATTTCTAATTAATGGCAATCACAAACGCTGATCCTCTCTGGTTGACACTGTATTTTTTTAGTCCCCCTGACGAGCTAGCAGCCCTTTGAGGCACTTGTGATTAAGGGCTGTACAAATTAACTTTGATCGATTCATTTATTTAATTGTGTATCTCCATAAAACATGTGGAGACACTGCACTGAAACAATAATAATAATCACTTCCTTCACAGCAAATAAACTGCATTTGTAGTATAATTTTAAAGTATACCTAGTGTGTGAATGTGAGTGTGAATGTTGTCTGTCTATCTGTGTTGGCCCTGCGATGAGGTGGCGACTTGTGCAGGGTGCACCCCGCCCTCCGCCCGACCGCAGCCGAGACAGGCGCCAGCGCCCCCCGCGACCCCGAAAGGGAACAAGCGGTAGAAAATGGATGGATGGACGTAATTTGCTAAACAAGGAGCAAGCAGTGGCAGGCATGCTAGGCTAGCTAGCAGTTAAGCCCCCTTTATAAAACATAATAAGTAAACAGATATTAACATGAAATTAAAAACCATATGAATTGGAATATCTGAATATGGTCAATACTCCAGGGATTGTATCAATATTTTTATTTTGTTAGATTTTTGTTTTCGTTTTTGTTCGCAAATTCAAGACTTTGGGTAAAAAGCAAATGATTTAAATGAGACTACAAAAGGTTTGTAGTTTTTGCTTTATTTTAGTTATTGTGTACTATTGACTTTGTTTTGATCAAACAATTGTATGTTATTAAAGAGTATAAGGAAGTAGTTAAAATATTGTATTGGAATTTCTAAACTGTAATTAGGTCTGCTAGATTTTGAGAAATCTAGCAACTGTTATCTCCAAAATGGCGATTTGATATGTAATTTTTATTTTTTGTACATATTAATGCATAAAACTGCAAAAATAGCCATTGAAGAAAGCCATGTTACTTTTTCCCAAGGTGCAAGTGGTGTTTGTTATTAGCGTACTGGCTGCACTCCACTGCAGCACACACAAACTTGCTGTTTCCTTCAAACTCTTGACTGGCCAGGAGGCAAAGGACACAAGTCTCAACAATTCTGATTGGCGAACATGTCTGTCACTAAAATGCCAGGGAAGGCGGAGGAGACAAAAAATGCCTCTTGCGGTTTGGTTATCGCACTAATTAAAAGCCTAATGTCGATTCATTGTGCAGCCCTACAGTCAAAAGTGCTCAGCATAAATACATTAAAAATAATAAAAGTTAGCACATGTAATTTTATTGGCCGATCTTACTCATGGACGATTGGTATGGGAATCAGGAGTCTAAATAAACGGTAGGTTTATATTTTATCATATACTTTAAAAATATTGATTTACCGCAGCTTCTATATTTTTACTTTTTCCTTGTTGGTGTAAAGATAAACCCTCCCCAAACCAACCAGCTTGTTGTTTTTCACCTGTGAATGTAGTAAAGAATGGCGTAATGGTCCTCCACGGGGATAGGTAATAAGTCATTTGTCAAAGAACTTGTTACCAATCGCATTATCTAGGTGTGTTAATCTGTTAAAAAAAAAAAAAAATCTATCAGGATGAGATTAAAGTGTTTCTTAGGGTTGTGGAAAGTTAATTGTGAGCTAAATTATTTGAGAAACCAGACTTATTGCAAAACCCACAAGAAATACAAACAACAATATGAAGCCGGAAAACAACTTTAAGCTGCAATAAGCTGCAAAAGAAGCGACAGAGGAAAAAACGACTTCCGAAACACACCATGAAGCGACAACAAATTGTACCAAAGGAAAACTCATTTAATCCAAAACAAATACAAGGGATGGATGAAGGAGGCTATGGAAATTAGGAAGCGAGGGGCCAACACCATCAACAGGGATGAGGGGGCCTACATGCTTCCGCACACCTGGGACGCTGTCCATTGTGACGCCAGGTCGGGGAACTTTATTTAGCAGGTAAATTATGTTTTAATGTTGGGTACTGTATGTACTTTTATTGAAAAGTGCTTGAATATTAAAAATGTGAGCAGAAAAGGTTTCCACTTGTTAATTCAACCTAAAGTGTTGGTTGCACTTTATTCAAATAAGATGTGAATGCATCGGCCATTAATTATTGTTTTGCTTGCTTGTTTTTATCCACAAACTAAAATTGTGGTACGCAAGCTCTATCTAGTGGTGCGTCAAAGAATCAATGAAATTGTAAGTGGCCCACGCATTATTTTTGTATATATATTTTAAATCGAGTTACAGAGTTTTGAAGTGTACAATGGAGCTGATTGTTATTTTGTATTCATGTTACTGGGTTATGAAGCGGCCAAGAAAGCAGATTGTGATTTGTTGTATTCATGTGCATGGGTCAGCCCACATGTCGAGTTAAAGGAAGAAGATAAATAGACGCACGAAAGTTTGACAGGCTAGTTACAGCACGGAAGCGCAGACGCACAGCCAGCTTTTTGGTTGGACAGCAGATAAGTCAAGTGTTATGTATAGGAATAAATGTTAAAGCAGAAGTGCTATAAGGCCAATACTTGCACCGTCTAGTAGGTAAAGAAAGATATGTGGCTTAAATATGATTAGTGGTGTGTCATTTATTCCACGTTAAAGAGTTACATGAGTGTGCGTGATATTTTGGTCATTCCAAGTTCTTGGAATGTGTGCTTTTAAAGAAATGTGATAAATATAATTAGAGTCACGGTGGAAGAGGGGTTAGTGCATCTGCCTCACAATACGAAGGTCCTGAGTAGTCCTGGGTTCAATCCCGGGCTCAGGATCTTTCTGTGTGGAGTTTGCATGTTCTCCCCGTGAATGCGTGGGTTCCCTCCGGGTACTCCGGCTTCCTCCCACCTCCAAAGACATGCACCTGGGGATAGGTTGATTGGCAACACTAAATTGGCCCTAGTGTGTGAATGTGAGTGTGAATGTTGTCTGTCTATCTGTGTTGGCCCTGCGATGAGCGGCAACTAGTCCAGGGTGTACGCCACCTTCCGCCAAATGGATGGATGGATAATAAATTCAAGTGGGGGTTCATTATAAATTTGTGTATAAACCGTCAACATTTAAATATCATTGTGTGAAGCTTTGAGTGATTGTGCTATTATGTCAAGAGATTATAGTAATGTATTTGTGTTTGTGCTTTAGTTTCACGAGAAATAAAAGTCGTACCAGTCAAACTCAACACTGTGCTTATTTAAAAGCAAAGGGCTGCTAGATATTGTAATGACGTGACTCAAGCCGTTATCAAAAGTTGGTCAGCTTTCACTGAAAGTCGTTACGACCCGACTACTGTAGGCCGCAGTCCACACCAAAATAAAAATCACCCAACATGCGTTATAAACAAACATTTTCCACATTCCCTGCTCACATCTGCCCTTTCCCAGCCTTCATGCCAATCAACACGTAAAACACATGTAAAAATAAACATTAGCAGAGAAAGCTGCATGTAACACACCAGTTAAACATTTAATAAACTACAAGTGGAGCATAACAGAGAACCCAGTCCGTTACAAATACTATTTAAAAGTTACTAATATGTTTTATTTCTATATTCATACTGTTAGAATTCAAACTGTATTGTTGCAGTGGCCAAAAATTAAACATACTAATGAAATAAAATATGTTTTGTTTTTAATGAATATTTGGGCCTACTACGCTACTGTATTTTAATGTCGGTCATTATGGTGGTACTGGGCGGGTCAAGTGTTTTCTGAGGTGGTACTTGGTGAAACATTTTTTGACAACCACTGCATTATTCGATTACCGTATTTCCTTGAATTGCCGCAGGGCATATAGTATGCGCCTGCCTTGAATTACTGCCGGGTCAAACTCGCTTCCCAAAATAATTAGGGCATGCTTAGTATTAGCGCCTGGTCAAACTCGTGACGTCACGAGTGACACTTCCCCTGTCATCATTTTTAAAATGGAGGAGGCTGGTTTCAATACCGGTAATTTGAAATCACATAAAGGGAAGAAGATTAAGAGCTATTCAGTAGGATTTAAGGTCCAAGCTTACATCACACTCAAATTTTTACTGCATACCTTTGGTAATTGCCGTAGTGAGAAAAGGTTTTAAAATAATTAGCGCATGCTTACTTTCACCGCATGCCTTTGGTAAGCGCAGGCGTGAGAAGAGGTTTTAAATTAATTAGCGCCCCGGCGGCAATTCAAGGAAATACGGTATATCCAATTCCCTTACAATAAATAACAGGAATATAAGAAAATTCACCTGGGGTGTCCAGTATGCAGTATTTTTTCAGTCACATTTTTTCTTTTTTACCTAAAAAGTTATTGAATCAATTTCAACTCCCTGAATAATTTTGGATCGTGGCCGTCTAAAACAATAACGGTGCCTATGAATCGCTATCATAAATTCTGAATCATAATGTTAAAACGAATTGTTACAACCCCATTAATCAAAAAATTGTCTGAACTATCAGTGGTTGCTTTTTACACTTAAGTGTGAAGCCATACTGCCTTTATTAAACCCTTCCCCACGTTTGTTACATTTGAAAGGACAACTGGTTTCATTGATTTTGTTTTATAATAGTGACTCACTTTTACTAAAGTCAATGTTATGTTACTAAAATATTGCTTAATCCTCAGAAGTTGGACTGCATTAAGATGCGTACATTGAACTTAATACACAAGAGGATGATGTTTATTATATCAATGACATTTATAATCAAATGGATGGCTGCATAGTACAACTCCACTCTCCGCCAGTCACGCAAGCTAAGAAAAAGGAGTCACGGCAAAGTCCGCCTCATTAATAATGATCCGACATTAAGTCCAGACTTCCGCACTTTTGCCTCACTTACTTGGGGTAGGCGTGTCCCCAGGCTGGATGGGAGAATATGAATAAGAGGACCATGCGTAACCTCAAGCGTGTAAAAAATACTTAAGCGCAAATGGGAGTATAGGGCCCTAAATTAATTTCTGCCGGGTAGGAATCATGAATTATAAATAAAATATATTTTTAATAGCTCGAACAATAAAAAACAGTTTACAACCTTCTGAACACATTTTCTGACATTTTGAGAGCCCTCAAGACATGAAACAAACAAGGATATTTGTGAAAAATAACACTGTTTTCACTTACAGATGAGAGGAGACGCTGCAGTTGCATTAAAACTCTGAGGAAAATTTAGCAATTTGCTGGACGTATAAAAGAAAAACCGCAGCAAACGTAACAATCCAACCACTCTAGTATCAGATACTGACCGGATTGGTATGGATACTATCTATATTTAGATCGATAATGCCCATTCTTAAAGATCATGTTTGTTCATGTGAGATTTTAGGCTTGAAGTCAGGCTGTCCCTCGTGGGACAGAATCGTTGTGTGTGCTGTGTTGATTTTATCGTAGCACACCATAGTTTAAAACTGCTCAATGCCTGATTTTTGTCTTTATGTGAGGAGTCTGTAACAGCTGAGAAAATCTCTTAAGATTTAGTAATGATTTAGCTGTATACCAGCCTTAGAACAATAAGTTACCTTCTGTAACCGTTTGCGTTCTTCTACCAGCTGCTGGCTCTGGGAGATCATGGCCTGTCTGTAGCCTTGCACCCTCTGTCTCTCCTTCTCCAGCTCCAGCTCCAAGGAAGCCGCTGCTCTGCGTCTTTCTGTCAGTGTCTCCTGGTACCTCTCCTCCATCTCACTTTTTACTATGGACACATCCTTGTCATACTGGGATTTGACATTGTCGATCTCTCTTTGAGACTCCCGGCTCCAGATCCAACCTGAATATGGAACAGGTGTTTAGTTCTGTTCTTGGTCTCAGCTATTTATTTTTAAAAATTCCAAGAGCCACGGCAACTGCATTGTATCACAATTACAAATCACAAATATCATAAATATATTAATGAATGGCATTTGGACTTTATCTAGGTCAGAATTACTACCTGTATCGGATCCATAACAGTACAGTACAAAATAAAGTCTAGTGTGTTTTTGATATATATATATATTTTTTTGCTCCTTGGAACAAATACAGTCACCACTGATAGATTTGGCGCTACCTGTCGCCCTCGCTAATAAACACATTGTAATGGAACTCTGATTGAATGGAGCTTGTTGTTCCAACTCCATACAGTAAACAGCATCATTAACACTGTCTTAACAAACCTCACACCCACCCCCAACCTCTTTTTCACAGGCGGGTAAGTCTTCCCTTTGATATTAAAAAAAGCACAAAAGGAAGCGACATATCAAAGTTAATTTCTGAACATATGTTTCGCTTTTCATGTTTTTTCCTACTTTTGTCTCCTACAGCCTCCATTAGAATGACATGCATTTTTGTCATGGCCAACTATGCAAAAAAGACGATGGTGTTACACCCACCGCCCCCACAGTTCTACGACATTTAATGACTTCCTTTAGTGATTTGATCCAAATTTTAAGGCCCCAATCGTACATTATTATTACACTCAACAATTCTGTGATGATATGCCAATAAATCCTAAAAACTTGTGACAACATCCATTCAGCATATCTTGAGAAATTTCAGTTCTAAATTAGTAACTAAAAACAAGTGCAAGTTGTGTGTTTTTTGTGATGCCACAAAAAAAGGTCCTAGTGATTGCAAATGGTAAAAGTGTAATAAGGAGCATAGAAGCGCAAATTGAATTTATTGTGACATAGAAGTTGTGTTGTGGAGCAACCAAATTGGTATATAGTTAGTCTAGTTAAGCATACGCATATATGCTGGCGTATGTGATGTGCACATTGTCCGTTTTGTTGCGGTCGACATTCACTTGACTCTCACGCAGGACAAACTTCTCTGCACACACCCTTGTGTAACTTACGAAATGCAGCCAGTCCAAGCATAGGGACCAGCAGTGCATAGTTCCATTGGTTGCCATCTCCCCCTCCAGCCCCTCCTTCTCTTTGGTCTGGTTGAATGTTCCATCGAGGGGGGTCATTCAGGTTGTTCATGTAGGCTGCTGTCACAGATGCAACAAGAGGATACTTTGCTGGCCCCACAATGGACTGGACTCTCATATAATAAACCGTATCCACTCAGCATCCATTACACCGTTCACCCAATCTGCTGTCCCAACCAGGGTTTCACTTTACCATTGGGTTGAGTTTTTTTCTTGCCCTATTGTGGAATCTGAGCACAGGATGTAGTTGTGGCTTGTGCAGTCCTCTGAGACATTTGTGATTAAAGTCTATAAAAGTAAACTTTGATTGATGATCAGTCCCTTCTTGTGTAGTACAGTTGTTTGGTAGTTATTTTTCAGTCTGACTTAAGCATAGGGTTTGTGTTTTAAAAAATACATATTTGTGATTAAAACACATTGTTTCATATCATTTGACAAGGGTTATTCTGTTAAACTGTAAATATGTTAGATATTATTATTGAATATGATTAAAATCAAGAGTAAGATAAATAATTTAGTGTTAATATTTAACTGGGGCCCAGGCCCCTCTGTAGTGGAAAAGTTAAGCCCCTAAGTCAAAAAGGTTAAAAAATGCTTATGTAAATAGAAAAGACTACATCCTTGTGTTACAGGTTTATTAGTACAATAGCCTCTATTTGAGAACGTTACAAATTTCAAAATATCGTGTCAGGCTGTAGCTAATCTTCTGTGACGTTGTGATGCGTGCCATATTCAATGTACATTTTAGGAATAGGGTGCGGGCCAAATAAAAACAAGCCACACTTTGGATAGCCCTGATGTACTTGCAATTGTTTTGCATATGATCATGAAGTTAAGTGGCATGTTTACATTAAACAGGGTTTCTGCAGGTATCGGAAAATCTAATTTAATGCAACTTAAAACAATTTAAATGCCCGTACTGTCCTTCAGCAGATCGTGTTATAGAAGACATACAGCATACCATTGTCTCTACCGACAAAATTCTAAGCATTTGAAAATGATAATGTTGAATAGTTGAAAATGTTTACATGATTAACTGTGGCTGAATTGAGCACTAATGTAATCATAATATGTAATAATAACAATGCAAGTAACTATTTCAAACACAATAAAAAATGTTTCTTTATTTAGTACATGTTACCATTTTAATGGAAGGTTAATACCTTCCATCCATTTTCTACTGCTTGTCCCTCTCAGGTTTGCAGGGGGTGCTGGAGCCTATCCCAGCAGCAGTCGGACAGAAGGCAGTGTACACCCTGGACAATTCGCCACCTCATTGCAGGGCTAACACAGAGAGACGGACAAGGATCACACTCACATTCACACACGAGGGCCAATTTAATGTTGCCAATCAACCGATTTCATGTCTTTGGAGGTAGGAGGAAGCTGGAGTACTCGAACTTAATTATCCTGAATATGTAAACATCAAAAAGACTCTCAATAGTTGTTAGCAAATAGTGCAATTCACTAAACATTTAACATCTTGAAGTGCATGTTTCCCAAATTGGAAAAACTAGGCCCGTTGGCTTGTTTTGTTGTCTTTTTGTTGCCAATTGCATTCGTATGATTTTTTTCTTTGTATTCAATGCTTTGTAGTGTAATTATTAATTGAATTAATAATGATTTTCACAAAATCTATTTAAAGATTTTTAAAGACCCGCCGAAACCCTGTTAATGAATTGACTGATATGATTTACCATTTTACATCTACACTGGTTGTATGATTATGCGCCAGTGAGTCACTTTCTTGTTTACTTACTATACATCAGGGGTGTCAAACTCATTTTAGATCAGGGGCCACATGAAGAAAAATCTACTCCCAAGTGGGCCGGACTGGTAAATTCCCTGCATGATAACTTAAAAATAAAGACACCTTCAGATTGTTTTCTGTGTTTAAAAATAGAAGAATCACATTCTGAAAATGTACAAATCATAATGTTGTTGTTATTTTACACTTACATGTTGCGGTTAATAGTATTCTATCTTTATTTGTCATTATTTATATTTTCTGAATGAATGATGTGATAATGTTCATCAGCTCAAAGGTGTTCATTTTCAATCTATCAAGATAAAATAATATCAAAATCTAATTACAGTATGCCATGTATGTAGTTTGATCATTTTCCTCGATTGATGTACTAATATCATGTGGTTTATTTTGTACATATGTACCATCATCCAGAGATACAAAGAATTGCTATTGCAACATCCAGTAGACACATGTAGAAAAGCTGTTTCTTTCATTCAAAATTTTTAGGTTAATTTGTATACTTAGCAAACTCATCCCGCGGGCCGGATAAAACCTGTTCGCGGGCCTAATCCGGCCCGCGGCCCGTACGTTTGACACCCCTGCTATACATGCTATTTTATAAGGCTAACTTCAAGTCACTGATGTAAAAAAAATATATATATCCTAATGCGTGGGGGGCCTGTGGAAAAATTATGTACACAGCAGCAGATATTTTTTTGTAATGCTGATCAGCAACCCAAACAACAACATTACACCTTGCTCGACAGCCCAGGGTAACTGCAAACGGGGCTAGCTAAAAGCTAATACGCTAGCTAACCCGTCAGCGTAAAAGTGCTCATACACACTAGGAGTAATTCATTTAAAAATAAACGGGGCTTAATAGCTTTTGTGAGCCCAAAAGGTTGTCGAGTCTTTTTAAAAGTATAGTGTTTAAGGTGTTGTGTCTCACCTTCAAAGGAAAGTCTAGGTCACTTCTACATTAGTTCCTGCACGCCCAGGCAGGTTATACAATGTAACGCGATGCCTGGTTCGTCTCAGTCGGTGGGGGCATTTCAATAAGATGTATTACAAAATAAATCTATAATGTGACACAATAAACACTGATACGCATTTATTTAACAGATTGTTTATATTATAGTATATAAAGACAAAATAGAATTTAAAAAACTGTTTGCGAATTTTTAATAACAAACTACACATTGGCGCAAACCCCTATTGTTTAGAAAGGTGGTTCAGTCTGATGCGCCAGTGGGTGCCTGTGCTGTGATTCTAGACACATTTTCCACCAGAGTGACAACATGGCGAGTGTTCAAGCTGCCTCCCGGCTCCTCTCGAAGAAGATACTATCCTCTAGGAAAGCTGTGAGTGTTGAAAGTCACCTCGTAGACATTAATGTTATCTTCGTGTGTGGTATTTCGAAGCCATGTTGGCTTTTTTGTGAAGCAAAGTAGTATTGTGCTGCGGTAATTTCATAACTGACTTGCGTAACTTGCGTCATGTAGCTGGGCTGCTCCTACCACTATGGCTGCTCCAATGTGACTTTGCCATGGAAAATATGCTATTACAATGACTAATACAGTGGATATATTATCTCCATTTCTGTCAACTGTTCACAGTTGTTACAATTTTAACAAAGCGTTTCAGTTCTGTTTGTGACTACAATCGGTTTAGCCCTTTGTCCTTGTTGTGGGAAACAGCCGCTGAGCTAAATTTGCATCACTTACTGAGAAATTGTATAAAGCAGTATGTTTGTAAAACATTGTGTGAATATATATTATGACATTTTAAATATATATGTAATGTATTGAGTGCCATATTGTGCTTTTAAAAAAAAAAAAAAAACTGGCTTTATTGTGGAACATAATAGCACTATTGCCTATGGCAGTGGTTCTCAACCTTTTTTCAGTGATGCACCCCCGTGAACATTTTTTTAATTCAAGTACCCCCTAATCAGAGCAAAGCATTTCTGGTTGAAAAAAAGAGATAACGAAGTAAAATACAGCACTATATCATCAGTTTCTGATTTATTAAATTGTATAATAGTGCAAAATATTGCTCATTTGTAGTGGTCTTTCTTGAACTATGTGGAAGAAAAGATATAAAAATAACTAAAAACTTGTTGAAAAATAAACAAGTGATTCAATTATAAATAAAGATTTCTACACATAGAACTAATCATCAACTTAAAGTGCCCTCTTTTGGGATTGCAATAGAGATCCATCTGGATTCATCAACTTCATTCTAAACATTTCTTCACAAGAAAAATAAATCTTTAACATCAATATTTATGGAACATGTCCACAAAAAATCTAGTTGTCAACACTGAATATTGCATTATTGCATTTCTTTTCACAGTTTATGAACTTAAATACATATTTTGTTGAAGTATTATTCAATAAATATATCTACAAAGGATTTTTGAATTGTTGCTATTTTTAGAATATTTAAAAAAAATCTCACGTACCGCTTGGCATACCTTCAAGTACCCCAGGGGTACGCGTACCCCCATTTGAGAACCACTGGCCTATGGAATTACTGTGTACTGAATGTCTTATTATGTGACCTGGGCGAAAGGGCCTTTTTTTAATATCTCGATATTTTTTAGGCCATATCGCGATACACGATATATATCTCGATATTTTGCCTTAGCCTTGAATGAACACTTGATACATATAATGACAGCAGTATGATGATTATATGTGTCTACAATAAAACATTATTGTTCTTACTGCACTAATATATGCAACTTTTAAACTTTAATGCACAGAAGAAAATCACAACTAAGTCAATTGGCCAATAGTGTATGTATTAAACAGCTATTAAGCATTGGCACAAAAATTAATGTCATTTCCAAAACAGAAAGTGCATGATAGTCAGAGACATTTTAAGTGTCAAAAAAAATGAGCTGCATGATAGGAAATCAAATAGTATTCCTCCTTCGCTATGTGGTAGGTTTTTACGGATGTTTTTAAAATCTGTTGTTGACCATTTTTTTTCATACGGTGTTGATCTGGAAATGTTTGCCTCGGCATTTTTATTGTGTTGGCGTGTGGCACCGAACAGAGATGTTGACATGCCAAGTTTCAAACGCTCTTCATTCTCTAGCGGGTGACTTTTCAAATGATACTACATATTAGCAGTGATGCTACGTTTTTATAGCAACGCTTCAGCACCACACTTGACAAATTACGGTTGTCTGTTCGACATATTCCCACTTGAAGACAAACCACCGCCAGACGATGGACCCCTTTCTGTTTTTCTTGGGAATTAATTCTTCCTTCATTCGCACCTTCTTTCTCTCGTACTACCACTCGCATGGCTCCGCTAGCATCACAGCTAACGTTATCCATGTAGCTACCTCTCTGCTCTGCGAGGGCGTATACGTATGTGACGTATGTAAGAAAGTGTGCTTGTCTCTGAGGAGAGACAGGAAAGAGCGAGAAGAGCCTGTAATGTAATGCCCGCAGCTAAAAGCAACTGCGTGAGAACGTATACTCAAATATCACGATATAGTCATTTTCTATATCGCACAGACACAAACACGCGATATATCGATATTTCGCCCAGCCCTATGTGACCATTAAAATTCAAGGTCTTCATGTGACCATTAAAATTCAAGGTCTTTGTTATATATATATATATATATATATATTTTTTTTTTTTAATCTCTGCCAGGTACCTGCAGCCACAGTTCAAGGTTCAAGAAATTTGCATTTCTCCGTTTATGGAAAGAAAAATGCAGTGTCTAATGACGTAAGTGAAATTACACATGTCTGGGTCTTGTTTATTCCAATGTGTTATGTCATTGTTGTGGTATTGCGTAAACTATTTGAACGTGGTTGAAGGCTAAGGTTCTGCTTAAGTGTTAAATATCCTTTTTGTCTTTAGATCTCCACCCAGTACCCGGTAGTGGATCATGAGTTCGATGCTGTGGTGGTTGGCGCCGGAGGAGCAGGACTCCGGGCAGCTTTTGGCCTGTCTGAGGCCGGCTTCAACACGGCCTGTGTCACTAAGCTGTTCCCCACCAGGTCCCACACTGTTGCTGCGCAGGTAGGACAATGTATAATTACATGATTTATTTTAAAAAAACATGTCCACACAAATACAGGTATTTGAAAAACATAATTTTCCACACGCAAACACAGATTTTTACGGTTTGAAAAAATTCAGCTTTTGGAAAACTGCGGCTTGAGAGTTAGTTTGCGGACGGGCAAAACTAAGTTTTTTGGTTGGGTTTCGTAAGATGCCGTGTGTGCATTATTATGAGAGAAATGTGCATTAAAAAACACATGCTAATTCATTATCCTAAAAGCTCAAATTAAACATAATAATCTTGTTATAAGTTTGTTAACACAAATTTGATGTTTTTTCCAGGGTGGAATCAATGCAGCTCTGGGAAACATGGAAAATGATGACTGGAGGTGGCATTTCTATGACACCGTGAAGGGCTCTGATTGGCTGGGGGACCAGGATGCTATCCATTACATGACTGAACAGGCGCCCGCTGCTGTAGTAGAGGTAAAGACTGACATTTTATTTTACACAGCAACTGCTGTTCATTTTAAGATAATTAACAGGCCATAATGTGCACCTTGAACAGCCTTATCAGTAAATAATTACTATGGTTTTGTAAAAAGTGATGACTATAACTTACTTTTGTAGAAACTATTTTAATTTACGGATATAGTATCATGATTATGGTATTAGCTTATTTTGAACGTGTGTATAATTATGATATGGTACATCACATAATCCCAATTTCACATTTCAACACATCCGAAAAGGAGTTGGCAAAAGTAGAGCTCGTTTATTAATCCTATCTTTTTTCCGTTTCTTAGCAACTTCTCACATCCTGTGCTCACAATGTAACACAAAAAAATGGATAAATAATAATAAATTAATACATTTATAATTAATATTATTATGGGCTTCACAGTGGCAGAGGGGTTAGTGCGTCTGCCTCACAATGCGAAGGTCCTGATTAGTCAGGGTCCGATCCTGGGCTCGGGATCTTTCTGTGTGGAGTTTGCATGTCCTCCCCATGAATGCATGGGTTCCCTCTGGGTACTCCGGCTTCCTAGGTTGATTGGCAGCACTAAATTGGCCCTAGTGTGTGAATGTGAGTGTGAATGTTGTCTGTCTATCTGTGTTGGCCCTGCGATGAGGTGGCGACTTGTCCAGTGTGTACGCCGCCTTCCGCCCGATTGTAGCTGAGATAGGCACCAGTGCCCCCCGCGACCCCAAAGGGAATAAGTGGTATAAAATGGATGGATGGATACATTTATTATAAACAAATTGTTAAAGGGGTCCTATTATGATTTTTTTCTACATTTTAAAACACTATGTGGTGTACATAACATGTAACGGTGGTTATTTGGTCAAACTGTTGCATGGATTGTGTTTTAAAATCATCTTTAAACCGTTTTATGACCATCTCTTCAGAATGCAACGTTTTGTCCTATTTACTTTCCTCCACTTCGACTGTGTCTTGTCCTCGTCAGCGTTGTTGTAGTTTTTAGCGCTTCCATATCAAGTTGACCAGACACATAAGTTAGAACTAGGGCTGCTCGATTATGGCCAAAATCATAACCACAATTTTTTTATCAATATTGAAATCACGATTATTGTGCAGCTGTGATAGGCTCCAGCACCCCCAGTGACCACGTAAGGGACAAGCAGTAGAAAATGGATGGATAGATGGTGTATTGATCACGATTATTTACTGTTAAGTAAAACACTTTTTACTGCACTTTTTATTTTAAACAAAAAATATGTGAACTTTCATTTCAAAAGTAAACTAAAAGATATTCAGTTATAAAATAGGATTTACAAAAGACAAAGGGCTAACTAAAAATAACTACAGTAGGCCTTTGCAGAGTCCATTTATAAAGTGCAAACAAGTGAAAAAATAAGATTATGCACAAAAGGCACATCCTACAAGGAACACAGTGTACTACTTACAGCAGGGGTGTCAAACTCAAATACAGAGTGGGCCAAAATTTAAAACTGAACAAAGCCGCGGGCCAAGGTTGAAAAAATTAACCTTTTAATAGGGACCCAAACAAGTTTTGCATTGAACAAGCAAGGCTTATATAACTTCATAGTGACAAGCAAAATCGAGTTTCAAATAATAATTATAATGATTAAAAAATATCAATGGCATATCAAATAAAATTTAAATAAAAATGGAATGCCTCTTTTCTATGTGCAGCCTTCTGAGGTAAATATCAAAACAATCTTTTTCCACAGGCTAATAATACATTTGAAAATAAAATAATAATGATTGAATCAAACATTCAAGCCTTGAAGTAGCAAGAGAAAGTGCATAAATAAAACGTTAATTATTGCTCTGTTTGCTACACTGGTTTTGCTTTAAAGGGGAACATTATCACCAGACCTATGTAAGCGTCAATATATACCTTGATGTTGCAGAAAAAAGACAATCTATTTTTTTAACCGATTTCCGAACTCTAAATGGGTGAATTTTGGCGAATTAAACGCCTTTCTGTTTATCGCGCTGGAAGCGATGACGTCAGAATGTGACGTCGCCGAGGTAACACACCCGCCCTTTTCATTTTCAACACATTACAAACACTGGGTCTCAGCTCTGTTATTTTCCGTTTTTTTGACTATTTTTTGGAACCTTGGAGACATCATGCCTCGACGGTGTGTTGTCGGAGGGTGTAACAACACTAACAGGGAGGGATTCAAGTTGCACCACTGGCCCGAGGATGCCAAAGTGTCTGCCGCCAGACCCCCATTGAATGTGCTGAAGTTTCTCCACATTTTACCGGCGATGCTAAGGCAGACATGGCACGGAGATGTATGGATAACCTGCAGATGCATTTGCAACGATAGTCAACGAATTCACAAAGGTAAGTTTTGTTGATGTTGACTGCCAGCTAATCGATGCTAACATGCTATGCTAATCGATGCTAACATGCTATTTACCGGCGGTGCTAAAGCAGACATGGTACAGAGATGAATGGATAACCTGTAGATGCATTTGCAACTATATTACGTTTCCTCCCACCCACATTTAATGCGAAAAAAAACACTTACCAATCGACGGATTGGTAAGTGTCAAAAGATGCGAAAGTCCTGATCGTTTGGTCCGCACATTTTACCGGCGATGCTAACGCAACTATTCGGCCATGCTATGGCTATGAATAGCGTCAATAGCTATTCGCTCAATAGCTTCAGTTTTTTCTTCAATATTTTCATACTCATACCATCTGTTTAAATACGTGCGTAATCTGTTGAATCGCTTAGATCGCTGAAATCCGAGTTTGAATCCGAGCTAATGACACTAAATCTTGCTGTGGTATTCGTTTGTTTACATTGGCAGCACTGTGTGACGTCACAGGGAAATGGCCAGTGTCTTCGCAGAGAGCAAAAATAAGGCACTTTAAAGCTTTATTTAGGGATATTCCGAGACGGTAAAATTTTGAAAAAAATTTCAAAAAATACAACAAGCCACTGGGAACTGATTTTTATTGTTTTTAACCCTTTTGAAATTGTGATAATGTTTCCCTTTAACACTGAATATGGAACAAGCAATGAATGAATGAAATAAGTTTATTTCGGTCCTATAATCAACCATCAACAAATTTGTGTGACCAGTTTAACAGTACAGATACACATTTACACACAAAACATATACTATTGTGAAAGCAATCCTCTTTTCATCTCCTCTCTTTTCTGGCTCCTTTGAGTCGTGTCCAGGTCCTTGTACTTGTCCTGGTGTTTCGTTTATTAGTGTCGCCTAATGTTGTACTCCTTATTTACCGAGACATTGGCTCCACAAACGAGACAAACAGGTCTGTCTTTTACATATATAAACAGATATTCTGTCTCCCACCTGTCCAGAAAAGTTATTTTTTCGTTTTTCCTTTTTGCCATTTTTGGTAGGGGTAACACAGTGACACTGACAGTTGTAGAATGAGGCCGCAGCACGTCTGGGAGAGAGGCACGGGGAGGCGGGGTGAGCCGGCTAGCTTTCAGCCGAAGCGTGGCGCAAGAACGCGGATCGCTTCTGACCCAGAGGAGAGAGCATGGCTGGCGCGCCAAAACAACCGCAGAGCCTTATGGGATTTGTAGTATTAGCACACTTGCCAACCTTGAGACCTCAGAATTTGGGAGATGGAGGGCGCCTGCGGCGGGGTTGAGGTGGTGAGTGGGGGGTAGGGGTTTGAGGTGGGTGGGGTTGGTGGTAGCGGGGGGTGTATATTGTAGCGTCCCGGAAGATTTAGTACTGCAAACTATTCTGGGTATTTGTTCTGTTGTGTTTATGTTGTGTTAAGGTGCGGATGTTCTCCCAAAATGTGTTTGCCATTCTTGTTTGGTGTGGGTTCACAGTGTGGCACATATTTGTAACAGTATAAATTTTTTTCTATGGCCACCGTCAGTATGATCTGTATGGCTGTTGACTAAGTATGTCTTGCAGCCGTATGTGTATGTGTTTAAAATCTGCATATATTATGTGACTGGGTTTGTAGGGGACACCAAAGACAATGCCTATAAGGCACATCATCAATATAGATGAGACTCAAGGGAAATTGGGAGGGTTGACAAGTATGTTAGTGGTGAATGCGGTGTTACAGCGGCACCGCCGCTGTATAATATGGGCGGGATAGCTCTAATGTTAATTTGATATTGCCTCAAGGGCCAAATTTTCTGGCCCGCGGGCCAGAGTTTGACACCCATGACTTACAGTATATAGGACAGGTCTTTGCCAAATAAAATGTTTTTACATAATTTATGCGTGTCTTTGAGTAGGGAATGGATATGGGGTCCCTCGATGCACGGTTGATCTTACGGTAGTCTGTAGTTGCTCTACTTTGAGCAACCTCTCTTTTGTTGCTGTTCGTCAGGGCTTTGCGCTCTGTGGGCCACCATAACGCTACTTGAATTATTAGCTTCACGTCGTGGAAAGAAGGAAAGTGTTTTTAATGCTTAACCTGTCTCCGCAACGCGATACTTTTTTTTAATGTGCACGCCAACGCAGCTTTGTCGTGCAACTTGTGTTTGCGTTTGTTGGTTTATACACACAGAAGCATTTTCGGGATTGGAAGAAAGAGTGGGAGGGTGCTTCAGGAATGGTGAGGTGGGCAGGCCTGTTCCGGGGTTTAAATGCCGACCTGTTGGCACTCTAAAACGTCACTCCACGGGAGGGTAGGGCATCGAAGCAATAATGTATTAAAAGCCTACTGAAATGAGATGTTCTTATTTATACAGAGATAGCAGGTCCATTCTATGTGTCATACTTGATCATTTCGCGATATTGCCCTATTTTTGCTGAAATGATTTAGTAGAGAACATCGACGATAAAGTTTGCAACTTTTGGCCGCTAATAAAAAAGACTTGCCTGTACCGGAAGTAGCAGACAATGTGCGCGTGACGTCACTGGTTGTGGGGCTCTTCACATCCTCACATTGTTTATAATCATAGCAACCAGCAGCGCGAGCGATTCTGACCGAGAAAGCGACAATTTCCCCATTAATTGGAGCGAGGATGAAAGATAGTGAGAGTGAAGGACTAGAAGAAAAAAAGAAAAGACGAGGGCAGTGGGAGCGATTCAGATGTTATTAGACACATTTACTAGGATAATTCTGGAAAATCCCTTATCTGATTATTGTGTTACTAGTGTTTTAGTGAGATTATAAAGTCATACTTGAAAGTCGGAGGGGTGTGCTGACCGCCAGTGTCTCTGAGTGAAGCCAAGTAGGAGCCAAGAAAGTCGCAGCTGCCTCTTTGACAGCTCCAGGAAGAACAACGCAAGCTCCGCTCATGTTTACGGTAAGAGCCAACTTATTACCACAGGAACATGTTCACTTGACCGCTCTGTTCCATATTAAAGCTTCACAACAAACAAAGAGCAGCACAACACACTTCCTCCCTTCACAATGACAGCGTGGGGCGTCACATCCTGTCTGATTGTGTTAACAAAATAAAGGTTTCAAAAAAGTGCCTTACACAAGCTTAATGTACTTACCTAAAATACTGATAGGAATTATCCAAAGATCTATTGCAGCAAGAAATGTGAGGATTTTTGCATTTAATTAACAAACATTTTATTCAATTTATTTTGATGCAAAAACTCTATAGTGGTAAGATAAGTGTAAAAGGTAAAAAAAAAAAAAAGGAATTTAAAACAAAACAGAAAAATCTTTTTTGTTTTTGTACTACTATTTGTTATTTATAGGTATGGTTTCTATTTGTTTTACTTGTTTTTTTGGTACCAAGTTATATCCGTTTTTGGAACTATATCTGAAGTTGAGTTTTGGTGGTACAATAAATACTCATGTTTATGAACTAATGAATAATCATGCTATTAATCGTGATTACAATATCAATGAAAAATAATTATAATAGTTCTTAATATTACAATATTAATTATTTTTTCCATAATCGTCCAGCCCTTTTTAGGTATATTTAGGGTGTTAGCCATGTTGTACTAAGCTATCCTCATATGTAGCTTCTGTCTTAGCATGTTCTGAATCAATGTTGGGAGGCACAGCTTTGTGGATCTGTTCTCGACGATACAGCCGAAGGCAGAGTAGTTGGGCACAGATTCTCATCATCGAAATATAAAATTGCTGATTGTTTGTTTCATAGTGTGTACCAAATAAGGTGCTGGATAAAATGTTGCGATTCTGATGCTGGTTTATTTTGTGGTGTCTTACTCCCTGTCAGTAGATTTAGCTACATTCGGCATCAGATCCTTTAGACCGCATGTAACATTCACATCCTCTTCATTGCTTCACCAGTTGGAGAACTTTGGCATGCCATTCAGTCGCACAGAGGATGGCAAAATCTACCAGCGGGCGTTTGGAGGCCAGAGTCTAAAGTATGGCAAAGGAGGCCAAGCTCACCGCTGCTGTTGTGTAGCAGACAGGACTGGACATTCACTACTTCACACACTCTATGGACGGGTATGTACACATGTCCCGCTTTAGAACACAGAGTCACAAACACACACACACACACCCACTACCATATGCTTATCTCCATATGTTGTGTGTTCAGTCACTGCGTTATGATACAAGTTACTTTGTGGAGTACTTTGCCCTGGACTTGCTGATGGAAGATGGCGAGTGTAAAGGCGTGATCGCACTCTGCATGGAGGATGGATCTATTCACCGTTTCAGAGCTCAGAATACTGTCATCGCCACCGGGTACGTAACACAACAGAATAACTAGGCACGCAAGCGGTTTTTGAGATAAACACATGTAACCAAAAGTGTTTGTTTTTCTTATGCAGGGGTTACGGTCGAACCTATTTCAGCTGCACATCTGCTCACACGAGTACTGGGGATGGTAACGCCATGGTGACCAGAGCTGGTTTGCCCTGTCAGGATTTGGAGTTTGTTCAGTTCCATCCCACTGGTGAGGAAAACACACTTACTGTATATTGTACACAAAGCTCCTCCTGTCCTGTTGATGCAAACCAATGTTAGTTATAATAAGTGAAATGACACAAGAAGAATCCATAGTTCATATACACAGAAATGTGAAGTTTTACATAAAAGTGGGCACACCCCTAACATTTCAGCAATGCAGTTTTACAATATTAACTGTGTAATTAATCATTTTCAGTGGATAGTAAATCTAGACTGCTACACAAGCTGTACTCTAACTTTATACAAGTTTTATTTGTTGAAGATATAATAAAATACTTGCTGAAATATGAGGGAATTATTCACTTTTGTAAACTACTGTAGTTCCCATAGTTGGGTTAAAAACCAACTTAAAATTCTTTCTTTCTTTCTTTTACCACACTCAGTCCATATTGTGTTTCAGTTCCCTATTTTTGTAACTGTGTCCCTCATGTGACGTCATGGGTCAAAGTGCTCCTTACTTTGCTTATGCACAGCTCCAGTTACCAGCCTTCCTTACATAAATCGCTACTTTTTCTGTTGCTGCAGCACAGTTAGGGCTGCAGCTATTGATTGTTTTAGAAATCTAGCAATCTATTGATTAGATTGTTGGATTTTTTAAAGTAATCGGATAAAGCATACTTTTTGGCCTCAATATGTATTTTAGGGAACATTGTCTAAATAAACTATAATTTTCTGCTTACCTTAACTTTCATTATTTTTTTGTAATAAATGCACATCATCAAAATTGAAATTGCAATTTTAGCCAATGTACATTAAAAAAATTATAAAACAATAAAAAAAAAATCTCTGCTGTTTGGCCCCACAAAGATCACAGCACCCACATATCACCATTCTTACGTAGCGGTCGTACGAAAAATAAGTTGTCATATGTAAAGTTAAAAGTGTACATTAAGATTAAATTTGCTTATCATTTCCTGTGACAACTTATAAAAAGACATAATTGCTCTTTGAATGTGAGTGTAATTGGTTGTCAATATATGTCTTCTTGCTCAATGTCAAACAATGGACAATAGAGGCAAAACTATATAACGCCACATGTCCGTCTTTCCAGGGATCTATGGCGCCGGTTGCCTGATCACTGAGGGTTGCCGTGGCGAGGGAGGCATCCTCATCAACAGTGAGGGCGAGCGTTTCATGGAGCGCTACGCACCTAACGCCAAGGACCTGGCCTCCAGAGATGTGGTTTCCCGCTCCATGACCATTGAGATCAGAGAGGGCAGGTAAGGTTTTCACACACCACACTTAAATGTTTTGTCGCTGGAAGAAAATGATCCCCGTTTGTCATCTTGTAGAGGTGTAGGTCCAGAGAAAGACCACGTTTACCTGCAGCTACACCACCTGCCTCCTCAGCAGCTTGCCACGAGACTGCCCGGCATCTCCGAGACAGCCATGATCTTTGCTGGAGTTGACGTCACCAAGGAGCCCATCCCCGTCCTTCCCACTGTTCACTACAACATGGGAGGCGTACCCACCAACTACAAGGGCCAGGTAAGTGTCACAGATGCCATTTACAAGTACTGTACCCCTACGACATCAATCTTCACCCATGATTAGGTGATCACGCACACCAATGGAGAGGACAAGGTGGTCCGTGGACTGTATGCCTGCGGAGAAGCCGCCTGTGCAAGCGTTCATGGTGCTAACCGTCTGGGGGCCAACTCTCTTCTGGACCTGGTGGTGTTCGGCAGAGCCTGCGCCCTCACCATCGCTGAGGAGCACAAACCTGGTGAGGACAACTGTTGCAAACGATGTGGATGACAAGATTTTCTAGTCACAAAACTGACTCTTCTATATTGGGTTGTGAGATATGGACAACATAAATTATGTTAATTTGGCAAATGATAGGATTTTTTAACTCTATTGTGATAATGTGTTTTTAGACATTTTTGCTGTGTATGCAAATTTGACAGCAACAATCAAACAAATGTGTTCTCGGTGTAACGTTGCATCATTGCTTGCAACTAATGTCCCACCACAGTGCAAAGCCTCTTAAGTCAGCAATTCTCGAATCCATGGCGGTAAATAAACTGTTTCTTACAAGTATTGTCCCTAAACATACTACACTACACACCATTGCGGAGTAAACTAACCGCAAGCCAGAGCTCTTGAATGTAAACAGAAATGTGCGGCTCGATACAGATATAGACCATAATGATACCACGTAGAATATTATCATATGGCTGATACCACAGTGGTTTAATTGATCATTTGTATTAAAAAAAATATATACATATTTATTTGTTTTTGTTATTGTTTAAAAACTCACCAAATAAGTACCTGGACACAAGAGGCTTTAGGGCAAAAAAATTAAGGATTTAAATATTTAATTGATTTTGTTACATCCTGTGTTCTTGTCTGATTATAATTGTGATCAATAATAGAATCATTTAATGATGTTGACAATTTTAAGCATCAGCATTGGTATGACCTACATCTACTTGGTATTGGATCAATGCCAAATTTGTAGTATCGCCTAAAATTAATCCCATGTATCTAAACAGACAAATAAGTGCTTATTACATTTAAACAGAAGTGTCGATAGAACAGACAGTAACCAGATATTAGCATTAAATTAGGCAGTAGATTATTAATAGTTTTGAGAAGACAAAGAACTGGAAATTACGCAATATGTTACCGCATATGTCAGCAGCCTGATTAGAACTGTTTTAAAATGGTTGTATTATCATTAACATACCAAATAATATATTGTGATCTATATTGTTGTCGCAGGAGGGCTGCAATACATATCACAACATACATTTTAGGCCATATCGCCCATCCTTATGTTGTCATCAGTGGTCTGGCTCACGTCATGTGATATTTTTCTTTCACCCCTTTAGGAGAGAAGCTTTCCCCTCTGAAGTCCAATGCAGGAGAAGAGTCTGTGGCAAACTTGGATAAGCTGAGGTTTGCCAATGGAAGTCTGCGTACCTCTGAAATCAGGCTCAACATGCAGAAGGTAGACACACACACAAGCACATCCAAAGACATGTATAACTGTTGTCCCCCTGTGTCCTCATCCAGGCCATGCAGGCCCACGCTGCCGTCTTCCGTACCGGTTCTGTTCTGAAGGAGGGATGTGACAAGATGGACGCCATTTACAAGACCATGGAAGACCTCAAGACCTTTGACAGAGGTAAATGGCACAGCTGCAGGAGTTCACTTTATTTTTTCTTTCTGTAAAAGTCAACTCTGATTGATGCCATCCCTGGTTCTCGTTAGGCATCGTGTGGAACACCGACCTGGTGGAAACACTGGAGCTGCAGAATCTGATGCTTAACGCCGTCCAGACCATCAACTCTGCTGAGCAGAGGACGGAGAGCCGAGGAGCTCACGCCAGAGAGGACTTCAAGGTCTGTGTTCTGTCTGTACTTCTGCAAGTAAATAAGTAAGGGTTGGTCTCACATTTGGTTCTATTGTAGGATCGTATTGATGAGTACGATTATTCGAAGCCCTTGCAGGGGCAGGAGAAAAAGCCCTTCGAGCAGCACTGGAGGAAACACACCATGTCCTATGTTGACTCCAAAACTGGCGAGGTGCCGTACACTCGCCTCAGTGTGTTAACACTCTCAGTAACGTTATTAACTGGCAATACTCATTTTGCAGGTGACTTTGGAGTATCGTCCTGTCATTGACCACTCTCTGGACGAACAGGACTGTGCCCACGTCCCTCCAGCCATCCGCTCTTATTAAGAACATCCCTCCAAATGCGACATGGCTCAGGAACAGCCTATTTATGGAAGAGTTGTTCTGCAACGACAGAACATTTAGGGAAACTATGCTTTGGATTGCACGTGTTTGTGTGTCTGTCATTTTCCACCTGCACAGATAATGCTTTTGTATCAGTCAGCTGTTGTACATCATGTCAACATCACTCCACTCTCCTCTGTTAGAACGCCTTTTTTACATTTCAGCTCTACTTCAGCCTAGACAAGAGATTGTGGGAATAGGAATTTTCTTTAAAGCCGCACAAGAAAGTTTTAAACTATGTAAATATTGCCTAAATGTACAATAAACATGGTCAACTACACACTATGTACTTAAAAATAGATCATGTAGGCTTGTCTCACCCACTGTTGCCTTGCTATCAATTGTGGTTTGTGATTGTGTTTGGTCCAAAACAGTAAAGAGTAATGCAATTTTAAAACAATCTAGTTACGACCTGCATGAATATAATCAAGCATGAAGGAAATCATAGCTTCGTGATGTCACTTTTTTGGTTTCACTTCTTTTGAAGATGTGTAGATCTTTTGTTCCATGTGAGCATTGACGATAGAAAAGCTATATAAATCTAATCCATTATTATTAAAGCTGTTTGCCAGCAGTTCAGTGCCGTTTAAATGAACATTGTATTATGTTGAGGAATATAATTCATCATCTTCATTATAAAGTGACTTGTAAAAGTTATTGGGGTGTGACTTTTATTTATTGTTGTCTTTCATCTCTGACATATGTTCTTGTTTTCATAAGCTAAATAAAGTGTTTGTAAAAGCAGTTGCTCCTCTAATAAAGAACGAGTATGACAAGAACACGCAAGACACTGACGTCCAAAAATGGTCCTGCGGTTCCAGTGGTTTGATGGATTGATACTTTTATCAGTAGATTGCACAGTTCAGTACATATTCCGTACAATTGACCACTAAATTGTAACACCTGAATACGTTAATCAATTCATGGTTCACAAACCTTTTTTTTCTGTGTCCCCCTCAGTCTTTCTGGTACATAAGAAAAGCTGTGCACTATAAAACATGCTCTTTGTAACCTTTAATCCCGACTTTCTCATTTTGGTAAAAAAAAAAAAAAAAAAAAGCACAAACTGTTATATTAATTTGTAGGTTAAGGTGTTTTATATAGTGTGCTACTGATTTTTTTTAATTGAATTTGTTTACATTGTTTAGCATCAACAGGTTCAAGTTGTTTTTGTTTTTTTAATTTTACGATGTTAATAAAGATACAATGTTATGCAGAGGTGTACTTATAACAATATTACGGATGGGTGATATATTTGTTTTCTTCCTCCAAGGAGGGGCCTAACAGGGAATAATGGAGAAGCGCTGCGTTAAAACAACGACCACTGCTTCGCTGCAGCGGAGAATCACTGTAAGCCAACGTTCATTTTTATTCATCGAAATACTATCATTAAAACAAAGCAAAACATGAACGATGTATTACTGACTTCGCATCAGACAAGATAATATTGTGGTGGCTGGCTGCGGGGTGTTAATGTCTTTGGCGGAGGGGCGGGACTTCCGGGGAGCGATAGGGAAGTGACGTTGAGGACAGGGAGTACAGGCTCGAGTATTGCCGGGAAAAGAGGGGGCGCACATTGGCCAGAAACGCGATAATTTTGTCAAATGGTTTCAGTACATCTGACAATCACTGCTAAAACATGAACTTATATGTACATAAAGTAATGGAAAGTCCATTGTAATTGTTCTGGCTTTAACACCAAATCAAGAGTGTGTGCAAGGCGCCGACTGGTGGCGAGTAGAGGAAAAGGCAGTATGACGTCACAGAAGGAGCGGGCAGTTAACTAGCTCGGATGGGGTTACGCGTACCCCTGGGGGTACATGAAGGTATGCCAAGGGATACGTGAGATTTAAAAAAAATATATTCTAAAAATAGCAAGAATTCAAAAATCCTTTATAAATATATTTATTGAATAATACTTCAACAAAATATGAATGTAAGTTCATAAAGTGTGAAAAGAAATGCAACAATGCAATATTTAGTGTTGACAGCTAGATTTTTGTGGACATGTTCCATAAATATTGATGTTAAAAATGTATTTTTTTGTTAAGAAATGTTTATAATGCAGTTAATGAACCCAGATGGACCTCTATTACAATCCCCAAAGAGGGCACTTTAAGTTGATGATTACATCTGTGTAGAAATCTGTATTTATCGTTGAAGCACTTGCTTATTTTTCAACAATTTTTCAGTTATTTTTAAATCTTTTTTTCCAAATAGTTCAAAAAAGACCACTACAAATGAGCAATATTTTTGCACTGTTATACAATTTAATGAATCAGAAACTGATGACATAGTGCTGTATTTTACTTCTGTATCTCTTTTTTTCAACCAAATACGCTTTGCTCTGATTAGGGGGTACTTGAATTAAAAAAAAAAATGTTCACAGCGGGTACATCACTGAAAAAAGGTTGAGAACCACTGCCCTAACATATATACATATATTTTAAGTACTAAGTCCATGAATGTAACCCAATTTAGTACGTACTGTGAACGAGAACGGCCAACATTTACACTTCACAAATAATGTAAAAACCCTAAATCATCTTTTATCAAAAAAAGTTGCATTTAATTCCACTTTTGGATCTCGACACTGCTGGAATCAAGTCGAATTGCAGCACTTTCCATCTTGGCCACAAGAGGGCAGCAAATGTGGGATAATGAAAACTAGGCCCTTGGCAGCCGTTGTGAATAACATTATGTGTACAATACTTCCATATTGCGGCAGACATTTTCGGACGGTTTATCATTACTGGAAATTCCAGATTAGCACAATGATGCAATAGACGCTGTAAGATTACAGTAAACGTCCCAAGTATCCACTTCCAAGTGGATGGGAGGAGACCCTCGGTGTGAACGGATCAATCCAAATAGATCAGTGGTCCCCAACCTTTTTGTAGCTGCGGACCGGTCAACGCTTGATAGTTTTTTGTCATGAAAAAGGGAGTTTTTTTTGGGTTGGTGCACTAATTGTAAGCGTACATTGTGTTTTTTATGTTGTTTAAAAAAAAAAAAAAAACATTTTTTTAATTAAAAAAATAAAAACTTTATAAAAAATATTCTGCGACTCGGTACCAACCGGTGGTTGGGGACCACTGAAATAGATAACGATACCCGTGATATACTGCAGTTCGTTTCAGTTTTTGCTACAAACATATATGAAGTAAATATAAAATGCTATATATACACCTAGTAATATACATATTTATGTAACAATTAAAAAGTATGTATGAAATAACATAGCATAGAAAACTAAATGCTTTACTGTATTATCAAAGTTTATTCAAACAGCAATTGTGTCTCAAAGGGCTGCACAAGTCACAGCAACATCCTATTGTAATCATTGTTTGTATTATAGATGAACGTACATATTGTTTGAAATTAATACTATAATGTTACACATCGGCAGCACGGTGGTAGAGGGGTTAGTGCATCTGCCTCACAATACGAAGGTCCTTAGCAATCCTGGGCTCAATCTCGGGCTCGGGATCTTTCTGTGTGGAGTTTGCATGTTCTCCTCGTGACTGCGTGGGTTCCCTCCGGGTACTCCGGCTTCCTCCCACTTCCAAAGACATGCACCTGGGGATAAGTTGATTGGCAACACTAAATGGTCCCTAGTGTGAATGTTGTCTGTCTATCTGTGTTGGCCCTGCGATGAGGTGGCGACTTGTCCAGGGTGTACAACGCCTACCGACCAAATGCAGCTGAGATAGGCGCCAGCGACCCCCCACGACCCCAAAAGGGACAGTCGGAAACAAATGGATGGTTGGAAGCATTTAAGTCTCACCTTAAAACTTAAAACTCATCTGTATACTCTAGCCTTTAAATAGACCTCCTTTTTAGACCAGTTGATCTGCTGCTTCTTTTCTTTCTCCTATGTCCCCCCCTCCCTTGTGGAGGGAGTCCGGTCCGATGACCATGGATGAAGTACTGGCTGTCCAGAGTCGAGACCCAGGATGGACCGCTCGCCTGTATCGGTTGGGGACATCTCTACGCTGCTGATCCGCTTGAGATGGTTTCCTGTGGACGGGACTCTCGCTGCTGTCTTGGATCCGCTTGAACTGAACTCTCGCGGCTGTGTTGGAGCCACTATGGATTGAACTTTCACAGTATCATGTTAGACCCGCTCGACATCCATTGCTTTCGGTCCCCTAGAGGGGGGGGGGGTTACCCATATCTGAGGTCCTCTCCAAGGTTTCTCATAGTCAGCATTGTCACTGGCGTCCCACTGGATGTGAATTCTCCCTGCCCACTGGGTGTGAGTTTTCCTTGCCCTTTTATGGGTTCTTCCGAGGATGTTGTAGTCGTAATGATTCGTGCAGTCCTTTGAGACATTTGTGATTTGGGGCTATATAAATAAACATTGATTGATTGATTGATTGATGTTACTTATCGTTCACTGTTTAGAACAAACATTTTATGTAATTAAAAAGAAAACAATACTAGTACTATTTTGTCCATATTGTCTTGAATTAGTACATTGTCAACAAATTAGAGGCAATATTTATCGTCCTGTACCAAGTCATTTGCAGTATCGCCCAGCCCGCGTGATCATCTTGTAACAGGACCGGAATAATCTCCATGATAAGAGTTTTATGCTGCATGCAAAAATGTTTTTATGCCAAGTTACATCCCCTTTACAGTACATCGATTGTGGTTTAATAATTGACAGGGCAGTGCCACATGTTGGATCATTTTAGTGCATTTATTGTGTCAAAGGTATGTATGCATGAGACACTACAAGGCCACCACGAGAGACATTAAGTCTACACAGATGAACACATCTAACAAACTCCCTTTTGTTCTAAAAGGTAGAACAAACGGACTTTACACAAGCACAGGAACGCGTGCAATCGTCACGCAGAGCAAAGTGGGTCTTGTTCTTTTCAAACTTTATTTATAAAGAAAGTCGTAAACACAGAAAAAGGCATGCATTTTCAGCAGTGGATGAAAGATAGCATAAGACATTCCGCAGAAACAAAAGAGCAAATTTGCTCACTTTACGTTACTATTTCGACAACAACAAAAATACATTTGCTTATGTACGTTTGCAAATGATTGGAGGACGCAAAACTTGATACACTGAGATGTCCAACACATCTCTCCTCCTGTCAACTCTTTGGTTAGTTTGTTTATTCTACATGGCATACATTTTAAAGGGTTAGTCTACATTTTCATCATTATATATGAGTGTGTTTTGGCACAGAGGTTAAATAATGATCACCTTTTCTTAATTAGTCGGATAATTATGATTCCTTTACAATGGGCTGTTAAGCAATGAAAAAATGTATTCACGATTAATAGCATTTTGTCAATGGTTAACTCATATTAAATTGCAACTGATCACAAATTAGAATGTTTTTCAATCTTTAATGAGTGTACCTTAGATTGTTTTCTATCAACATGAGACTGGATAATTTGTTTGCTTAATCCAAATCTTGGTTAACTAAGCAAAATGCAGATTAACACAAAATAGGCATAAAAACTATTTTACCGGATAGTCAAAATATTTTATTTTTTCAAAGTGTCAAATGATTGTGTCTCGTCTTCAAAAGATTGACAAACACTGCGATGAATCACATTTTAATGGCAAAGTGGAAGGAAGCAACAGTAAATTTAAATCTCAGTACAGTGGTACCTCAACTTCAGTGTTTTGAGATCTAATTGTTATTATTATTTCTTACCCAAAAGTTTGTCTTTTTAAAGGAATGTTACATGTTAGAATTGCATAGATTTTTGAGGAGAGGCACGGGGGTCAAACACCATCTAAATTGATTTCATGAGACGTTTATTTGAAATAAAATAAAAAAGTGTTTTGATTTAAACGCTCCGTCAAAGAACCAATTAAGCTCATAAGTTGAGGTATTACTGTGGTGTATATAACATTTCAACGTCTACAGTATTCTTTTTTTACATTTTTTTTAAGGCAAAACACTTAAGGCCGAAAGATAATACAAGTTACTAACATCGAAACAAACAATAATGGAATATGAATCTTTGGAAAGGCTGCAGTGGAGAGAGTAATGCCTAGAATCCCTTTAATAATCTTCCTTATTAAAAATGCTTTAAAAGTGAATTGTGTGCAAGCAGAACATTCACTCAACTGTGAAACTTGAAGGAAAAGCTAAAAAAAAATCAAGATGTTCTTTTACTTTGTTATGATTAACACAAATTCTTAAAATATTATTATTAAGTGATAAATGTCTCACACGACAATGTTCTGATATTATTCTTACCGTATATCGTGTGGTGTACTAAAACATACTTTTTTCCCCTGTATTTTTATAGGCCATTAATGACAGCATGTCTATTCTATTGAGTTAATTTTCACCTCTGTCTGGTGGGTAAGTTTTAAGGAGCAGGTTCCAGCTAGCTTGTTTGAACTGGTGACTCGAATGGGACAGAGTGAATAGGGAGTAAGATACTGGGCAGATATGATTAAGCCACCAAAGACATCATGACCACCACGTAGACGACCATAAGGACGATGCCGCCGATGCCAAGTCCCAAGCCCACGTGGTTCAGGGTTCTGGCAGTTCGGCTGTTCCGCTCGGCCGCCAGTTGTTCTCCATTGTGGTTGGCTTCTCGGGCCTAGAGACAACAAAAAAAAAGGCAAATAGTGAAAAAAATGTCTAAATAAAAAAAAAAAAGAAGAAGTTTAATCTCTCATTTACTAAATCAATTGATAGCTGCAGCCCTAATCAACAGGATTAGAACCTCAATTTGAGAGGGTAAACTTTAAAACAAAAGGATTTTGCAGACTAAGCACAGCTCCGAACAGGAAACAGGAACAATGTGGCGTAATCGCGCCATGCAAAGGACATCCAAACTGTACTGGATGAACTGCTAACTGTGCATCCACGTCATAAAAGTAAAGTTCAAGGTTTGAAGCAGGAACTGGTTAAGAATCAGAAATACTTTAATAATCCCTGAAGGGAAATTAAGATTTTCAGCACAATCCCATTCAAGATCAGACAAATATTACAGGGAGACTGAACTGGATCGCTGACGGGTCTGCCAACTTCAGGCGACCCTTACAAAAAAAAATCAGAGACAGGTAAACGCTTTCGGAACCATAACCAGCAGCCATCGTCTGCTGGGGTGTGGGCAGCATTACCAGATACAAGAGCAGACCCAACAAAGCAGCCAAGAGAGCCGACTCCACCCTCAGAACGCCCACCAACTGTCGGCCAGTGTCCAGTCCGCATGGATGAGCGAGGTTATGTCCAAGGAGATCGAAGTGTCCGATACCTGCTCATTCAGCCAAGACACTGTGAAGCTTGTACATCCCAGCACTCAGTGCCAGCTCTGCAGCCCTGTCTCTTTACCCGCATCTCCTCCAGTCTCGCCAAACGGACTCTGGTGTGGCAGAGTATATGTAAATGTTCCCTTTACATACAATTCTAATCAACATTTAAAGCAATTACTTGTGATCTTGATAATATTGGATAGGCTTTCGTGTAAATGTTGCATATATTTTGCTTCACAATCACCTTAATAACTAGCTTTGCGATTCTTTCTGCAAACGGTTCTTGTGTGGAGGCGTTTGCTTCGATGCAAAAGTATCAGAATTCATCTATTGAAAATGTACAAATCGTGAAAAAAAATGTTAACATCGCTGCGATTTGGGGATGGCGTGGCGCCGTTGGGAAGTGGTCGTGCCAGCAACCTGAGGGTTACTGGTTCGATTCCAACCTTCTACTAAACCAACTCACGTCCGTTGTGTCCTTGAGCAAGACACTTCACCCTTGCTCCTGATGGGTCCTAGTTAGAGCCTTGCATGGCAGCTCCCGCCATCAGTGTGTGAATGTGTGTGTGGATGTGGAAATAGTGTCAAAGCGCTATGAGTACCTTGAAGGTAGAAAAGCGCTATGCAAGCATAACCCATTTACCATTTTATTTATTTTTCTAGAGATGGTCCAAAATAAACTTGTTAAACAACACATAGATTCACTGGTCATGTCATTTGGTACACCTGGCCAATCATCAATCAATACAAAGCTACATAAAACAGGAACGATGAACAACAATTTTATTACGCACATGCTAAAATTAGATTAAAACAATAATTAACAAGTAGTCATGTTGCAATATTTTTTCTGTTAGAGTTTAGCGGCTAATCCTATTTCCAAGTGGCCCATCCAGACTAAACAGTGCCGTGTGAAATGCTGAGGATGAATAAAGAATTACATATTTATTTCCTAGAAATCGGAGCATTAATTAGAGAAGAAGAAATGACACCCAAAACGTCAGGCAGTAGTCTTGGATGAGTCCAGGAAGCCCACATAAATACATCCGTCAATCTGAGATGTCGTTTACGCCAAAATGCATGAACCTTATGATTTGGCACTTTGGCATTGTTTAACATGTGTATCCAACATGTTGACATTAATACGTCAGAAAAGAGGAAAATAATCCTACTGCAGATCCCCAAGTTTGGTTTCCTAATGTTGTGTTTATCGCGTTCCTTCTATGAGACACATTTGCAGGAACTAGCAAGTACCTACTCAGTGGCCTAGTGGTTAGAGTGCCCACCCTGAGATCGTTAGGTTGTGAGTTCAAACCCCGGCCGAGTCATAACAAAGACTATAAAAATGGGACCCATTACCTCCCTGCTTGGCACTCACGACAAGGGTTAGAGGGTATGAACATTAAATCAGCAAGTAGATTAAGAGAGAGATTAATAGAGAGACAATAGTACAACACCTATACAGAGCAACTACACTGAGCAAAGTTGTCAGTTGGAAAATTACAAATTAACGTACTAGAAGCCTAAAACAATTGTATTTTGTGGAGAATAACAGTACAAACTTAATTTTACCTGTGCTACAGTAAAACATAAACAGAGATCATGTACAGTTTTACCTGTATTGTTGGAATAAAGCTGGCACTGGAATAACAGCGCCCCCGTCAGGCTGTAAAGATGTGAGACAATGCACTGTACTAAAAGTGAATAAAGGAAATAATTTAAATATTTCACAGATATTGTTACACCGCCATCCTGTGTTTTTGTATGACCAAAAGTGTGATTAAACATGTAATCTTTCAATGGTTGTGAAAATTTGAAGTGTTAGTATCAGAATTGGTATAACCAATACTGCCCCGGTGATTATTTGGAATTGGATCCAAACTAGTAGTATCACCCGAAACTAATGTGAAGTATGCAACCAACATAAGATTAAGTACTTAATACATTTTAACAGAAGTGTAACAAGAGCCATGTTACAACTGAAAGTAACCAGATCTTAACAGTAAATTTGCCAGTAGATTAATAGGGCAAAAAAAAGCAAGTTTATTTGGTGAGCACAAACAACGTGACCCCAAAAGGGATTTGCGGTAGGAAATGGATGGATGGATGGAATTCGTACACAAGGCAATTCAAAGTGCTGATAAGAGTTTTGAGAAAACAAAACAAAAGGAAATTACGTAATATGTTACTGCATACATCAGCAGCCAAATTAGGAGCCTTTGTAGCCTGTTTTGAAATAGTTCTATTATAACTTATATACCAAATAATATCGTGATATATATGGCAATATAGATTTTCCATCTTTAGTCTATGTATTGGAAGGCTCAAATTATCCTAAACTATGAGATAGCGATATGAGATACAAATGAGATAAGTAGCCGAGAGACGAGCAGCATGTAATCTGTTTTAAAAATGGTTTTCTTATAGTTTGTATGTCAAAGAATAGATCGTAAATATTTGTTATCGCTGGAAGTTGCAATATATATCACAGTATGGATTCGAGGCCAATCATATTTTGGGACATATACTGTAAAGGGTACAATGGTACTTTGGATTTCGAATGCAACACTTTTTGTAGGATTTGACAAATATTTTCCCCAAAAGTTTGCTTTTTTTTGTATACGGTCTCAGTTATCATCTTGTCGTGTCATGTAACGTACACGGCACACCATATTTGGCCAACAGTCGGATTAGAGATCGTGCATGTAAAAACAATTCACATCCACGTGTCACCAATTATTTTTGAGAAATAAGACTGATTTAGCAACCTAAATGTGCTGAGGAAATGATCTGGACCTTTCCCAAACCCCTGCTTTTAAATGAACTCCATAGTCCCACCAGCCATCCACATGTATGTAACCGGACCCTCCCCACTCCCATTCAGTAAACTGTGTGCGTCACATAGTTGAGTTGCGCAGCAGTTGTTCCTCTTTAAATTCTTTCTCCCCACGATCCAAGTTACACTTTTAAAATGACTCTCCCTTTCTCTGCATTTTGATAAGCAGGGACCACTAACTATATTGTCTTAGCTTGATCCAGTTCAGTTAATATGATGTATATATCTCAGGCCTTATATGTTTTGTGATATCTACTCAATAACATTTGCAGAAACTACAGGAAAGTGGGCGATGAAGGTGTCTGACAGCACGTCTAAGCGCATAGTATGTCAGGATGTGTGTGCGGTTAGTAGGTGCGTGAGAACGTTGTGTGAAAGCCGGTCATGATTACCAGCAGCTGCCTGACTGACTTTCAGTCAGGCTTGCCTACTGTTTCAAACACTACGGATGGCGCTGTTCTCAAGAGCCATGTTAGATTTACATAACACGTTACATAACCCTGTAGTTATCATGCTCTGATGTTTCAATAGCTTATGCTCAATTTACGACTTAAACCTTAGTGGGGGGCTACATTCCATGAAAAAGTCCCACCCAACAGTAGATGTGAAGCTGTCCTTAAACCATTTGGACTAGAAGGTATTGTTTTGGGCTAACAAAACAACAGAAGTATTACTGAAAAGTACTTCCCCTGAACAACGTCTATTCAGAAGACAATAAAAACACTTGAAACCTAAAACCTTTCAAACTGTCAACTACTGTACATGAATTTAAACATTTTTAATGAAGCACAATTAACCTTTACAAATTATTTCAGTCTTATTTAACATTTGTCTATTTTATATGAACACATTGAACTTCAATGCAATTTGCCATCGCTCTGCCAGATGCACAGAAAATATACAACAACAGAAGATGACTATGCTTGTATTTATGTTACGGTTCATACACCTGCCGCGTCTCAGAGCGCACCTTGGGACACACCCGCGGGCGTTCCTCTCATGCGCGGCTGCAGTCACTCTGCAATCAACACAACTGGCGATGATGAGAATCCTGCCTTCATAAGTCAGCGAATCTTGTGTTCCAGTGCCAGAATGTAGCTACTTGTACAGTTAGCTTTTCACGTCTCTCGCTTCTTTGCCCATGTGCTTTCTCGCTCTTTGTGTTTCCCCTCCCTCGTGCTCAGTGTGTCTTGTCTTGTGTCGTCATCAACCCTTCATCATCCCCTGGTTTTGAGCTGTGTGTCTCATCTTGCTGGATTCCCCATGGACTCCAGGCTGCCTTCCTGGATCTCGCCCTTACGCCTGCCTTTTGACCACAATGCCTCGCTCCAGCCCCTGACCTCCTGCCTGTCCCCGGACCTCCGAGCCTGCCTTGTCCTTTCTGGACTTCCGCACTGATCTCAACACACACCTTCAGCACTACCTGGTAACACTCCTCATATACCTGCTACACATAGTCACACCTTATACATTTGGTTGAAGCACACACTTCACATATATTTGTATATTTCAATAAACACTCTGTAAGCCAGGGGTGGGCATTACGTCGATCGCGATCGACTGGTCGATCTCGGAGGGTGTGTCAGTCGATCTCAAGCCAGGCATTAAAAAATATACATAAAAATGAGCAATCATCAATCATACCAAGACTTCACTTTCGTCAGTTGTTTGACATTCTCGGCACCCGAGGATCTTGTGAGATGACGCTGGCTGCTGCGAGCTGATATTTGAGAAAAAAATCACTAACAGGGCGGACGCAGAGAAACACATTTTATTTCTAGAGACTCCGTACCTACTGTCAAAACTCTAAAGACCAACTGCACAGTTCCTGTCTTCACCATAAAAGACCTGTTTCATCCTGCCTGTGCTAACAAAGTAAGAGTCTCAGAAAGCTAGCGTGCACAAGCTAGCAAGCTACGGAGTTTGATTTCTCCCCCGCCCTCAGCGATCGCTTTCTCACTTGCTTGCCCACCCGCACACTCACTGACGTCACTCACCTGCTGCCAGACATTAAAGGGCCACACACATATGCTACTCTCATAACAAAGTGTTTAAAAACGAGTATGCAAGTTGGACAAATGAGATGCCAAATCCAACCACTTTAATGTGGTATTGGACAGAAAGGACTTTTTTTTTCCTCCATTTGAAAATGCGGACGTTATCAGCACCACTGTCTAATTCCAATGAATGCAAGTCATCAGAATCAAATACACCAACTTATATTCTTGTCTTCATGAAAGAAAGGAATCTATGTGTGTTAAACATGCTTGTATTATCATTAAACACCATTAACTTGTTAACAAAAATGTCTTTTTCATAAATAAATAAATATAAATTATAAATAGGAATGAGGTAGATCTCCTTGACTTGGTCAATTGAAAAGTAGCTCACCTGCAGAAAAAGTGTGAGCGCCCCTGCTGTAAGCTAACATGTCCCTACCTCTGTTGTCTCCTTCTCCTACTGTACCGTTAACATTTTGCAGTGAGCACTTTTGCACTGCGCATCCTTTTAAATCTGGCCTTCAAACTTGAAAATACCACTCTTAACTCATGCTCAATGTTAATCTGGGATCTGTACTTGGTTTTCTGTGCAGCTACAGTAGAAAACACCATGTTACAGAAGTAGGATGGAGAAAAGGGTATAGTAGAAGACATAAAACAATATTTCTTTTTTTACTGCTATAGTTTCGGTAAATCCAAAGACAATGTATGGTTTATAGCAGTGGACTCAAACTCAATTTACCTGGGGGCCGTTGGCCGTACAATCGGGGAAAGGCTGAGCCACACCAAGTATTCACTTTTGAATTACGTTAAGTACTTCTACTAGCAGCTATTGTGGCCTTGAGCTATAAAAGTTAAAGTGCTAATGTGAAGTGAATTATATTTATATAGCGCTTTTCTCTAGTGACTCAAAGCGCTTTACATAGTGAAACCCAATATCTAAGTTACATTCAAACCAGTGTGGGTGGCGCTGGGAGCAGGTGGGTAAAGTGTCTTGCCCAAGGACACAACGGCAGTGACTAGGATGGCGGAAGCGGGAATCGAACCTGCAACCCTGAAGTTGCTGGCACGGCCGCTCTACCAACCGAGCTAAACCGATGATTGTCACACACTCTAGGTGTGGTGAAATTGTCCTCCCCATTCGACCCATCCCTACAGGGGAGCAGTGAGCAGCAACGGTGGCCGTGCCCGGGAATCATTTGGTGATTTAACCACCATTTCCAACCCTTGATGCTGAGTGCCAATCAGGGAGGAAATGGGTCCCAATTGTATAGTCTTTGGTATGACTCGGCCGGTGTTTGAACTCACGACCTACCCATTTCAGTGGGGACACTCTAACCACCAGGCCACTGAGAGGGCCTTGAGTGATTACAAATTAAAAATTGTGTGGAAAAATGTATAATTTCATACTGTTGAATTTCCCAGGAGATGGTCAGAGACACTTCTGCTTGATTACCGCAAGTTACTCTTTGTATTGCCTGATGTGTGTTACACTAAACTATGAAGTTAAGCACAGGGCCACAAAATATGGGCCTGCGGACCGCAAGTTTGAGACCCCTGGTTTAGAGTGTAATTTTATGTTGAATATGCATACAATTACAATGACACATAACATATTTCCAAAGAGTAGGAAGTGGTTGAGCTTATTTAATTCTACCCATTTTACATTTCATAGCAATTACTAAAACAATTGTTCACTTCCTGTCCTTAATTTGTTCTTGCTGTTCTCAATTTGTTAACAAATATCGTTCTCAATTAGTTGAACAGGTTGTACAAACCCCGTTTCCACATGAGTTGGGAAATTGTGTTAGGTGTAAATATAAACGGAATACAAGGATTTGCAAATAATTTTCAACCCATATTCAGTTGAATATGCTACAAAGACAACATTTTTGATGTTCAAACTGATAAACATTGTTTTTTGCAAATAATGATTAACTTTAGAATTTGATGCAAGCAACACATGACAAAAAAGTTGGGAAAGGTGGCAATAAATACTGAAAGTTGAGGAAAGCTCATCAAACACTTATTTGGAACATCCCACAGGTGTGCAGGCTAATTGGGAACAGGTGGGTGCCATGATTGGGTATAAAAACAGGAAATAGTCAAACAGTTTAAGAACAACGTTTCTCAAAGTGCAATTGCAAGAAATTTAGGGATTTTAAGATCTACGGTCCATAATATCATCAAAAGGTTCAGAGAATCTGGAGAAATTACTCCATGTAAGCGGCATGGTCGTAAAGCAACATTGAATGACCGTGACCTTCGATCCATCAGATGGCACTGTATCAAAAACCGACATCAATGTCTAAAGGATATCACCACATGGGCTCAGGAACACTTCAGAAAACCACTGGTACTAAATACAGTTCGTCGCTACATCTGTAAGTGCAAGTTAAAGATCTACTATGCAAATTGAAAGCCATTTATCAACAACATCCAGAAACGCCGCCGGCTTCTCTGGGCCCAAGATCATCTAAGATGGACTGATGCAAAGTGGAAAAGTGTTCTGTGGTCTGACAAGTTCACAATTCAAATATTTTTGGGAAATATTCGACATCGTGTCATCCGGACCAAAGGGGAAGCAAACTATCCAGACTGTTATCGACGCAAAGTTCAAAAGCCAGCATCTGGGATGGTATGGGGGTGCATTAGTGGCCAAGGCATGGGTAACTTACACATCTGTGAAGGCACCATTAATGCTGAAAGGTACATACAGGTTTTGGAACAACATATGCTGACATCTAAGCGCCACCTTTTTCATGGACGCCCCTGCCTATTCAGCAAGACAATGCCAAGCCACATTCAGCACCTGTTACAACAGCGTGGCTTCGTAAAAAAAGAGTGCGGGTACTTTCCTGGCCCGCCTGCAGTCCAGACCTGTCTCCCATCGAAAATGAGGGGCGCATTATGAAGCGTAAAATACGACAGCGGAGACCCCGGACTGTTGAACGACTGAAGCTCTACATAAAACAAGAACGGGAAAGAACTCCACTTTCAAAGTTTCAACAATTAGTTTCCTCAGTTCCCAAACGTTTATTGAGTGTTGTTAAAAGAAAAGGTGATGTAACACAGTGGTGAACATGCCCTTTCCCAAATACTTTGGCACGTGTTGCAGCCATGAAATTCTAAGATAATTATTATTTGCAAAAAAAAATAAAGTTTATGAGTTTGAATATCAAATATCTTGTCTTTGTAGTGCATTCAACTGAATATGGGTTGAAAAAGATTTGCAAATCATTGTATTCCGTTTATATTTACATCTAACACAATTTACCAACTCATATGGAAACGGGGTTTGTAATTCACAATTAGATGAATAAGATGTATTTATTTTTTTAAAGTAAAGTCTAAAATATTTATCAAAGCACTTTGCGTTTAAACATTTCCCAGAATACAAAAGAAGAGGAACCGGCAGAAGCAGCATGCAGGTAAGTGTCATGTTTAATCTAACAACAAGGCAAAATACCAAACAAGAGTTGTGCTACAGGAAGCGCACGAAAGGCTCAAGCTAAACAGAGCATCGCTTCAAAACAACAAAAGTAGTAGAGTCAGTAAACAAACAACTCACCAACAGGCTGGTATGAAACATTACTGTCGCCAGTGTCAAACAATGAACTTGCAAGGAAGGCAGGGTGACACAGGCATTTAAAGCTCTCTTATTAGTGATCAAGAGCAGATGAGTCGCCTGATCACTAATCAGAGGCAGGTGATTTTAATCAGCGCCATAGTAACAAGAATGTAAACAAAATAAAGAGCGCTGAAATTGATATAGACTTTAAACATAGAAAAACTATTACAACACAAAACAAGACATGACAAGTTTCGTAAATTGAATCATATTAAAACTACACATTGATTGACTTCATTGCTAATCAAGTTCATAATTTAGTTCAACATACTGTTATATTAAAGCTGTGAAGGGTTTTACAAACATGTCCAATTTTTAAGTTAGATTTTTCGTTAAGGTTATATTTCTCTATTTTTTTCAGAAGAATTGTTGTACATTTTGCATTGCAAATCAAATCAAATCAACTTTATTTATAAAGCACATTTAAAATTTACCACAGGGGTAGCCAAAGTGCTGTACAATGGGCAGGTTAAAAGATAATACGAGGACCGAGCAAACAACACAACACAAACAGAACATGATAAAAAATAAATAAATAAAACATTAAAAAAAACAGCAGGTAGCAGGTAATAGTTTGCATTGTGCATAATTTTAGCTCTTTGCAAATGCACCAAATACATTGAATTTCAGTATTTTTGATTCAATAACGGGTTTGAGCGTTCTCTATAACAAACATGATGTATTATTCTAACTGACCTTTTTTATAACACGATTAACAAGTGAAGTGTACCTTTATTGTTATTTCTCCATATTGCCACACATTAACTCAGATATGGTAACACTAGCGAGCAATAGTGAAAATGGAGTAATTTTGGTCCAGTACATATTTTGCTTTATTCATTATTGGCGTATTTCTTGCCACCGTATGTTGTATATTCTTGTATGACATTTCCAGTTAATTTTATCATCAATTATTACATAAAACAATTGGTTTATTTTACTCTGGCAATGTCTTCTATTTATATTTGTGTTTGACTTTTTCTTCTGTTACCGGAGAGCATCATTTTAGTTCTACTAAAATTCAAAGATAATCTGTTTTTGTCAAACCATCTTTTTTTATTTCTTAATTTCGTCTGTTATTTATTGTATTAGCTATTGTGTGTTCTATCATGAACAAAACACAGGTGTTGTCTGAAAATAGGAATGACGTTTAGTCCTTAATAACTTTACGAATGTATTGATACCTGGGCTATGCTGCTAAATACTGTATATAGCGTTGTAGATGTGTGTTTGTCTCTCCACATATTGCTTCCTGTTAGTTAAGTAGCTTCTTATCCAGTTCAAGACCAACTCTCAGATACCATACACTTATAATTTGTTAATTAAGATATAATGATTGTGTCAAATACTTGTGTTGGATCCATAAACACTGAAGCTGCAAACTGTTTAATTGCATTGGAAATATTTCCTGTTATCTGGATTATTGTCATCGATGTTGGCTCTGTATCCATATTAGTTCTTTGCGAGTGTTCCACTTTTATTCATGAATCTGTTCAATCTGTTGGTAAACAATATTTCAATAATATTACAAAATTGTGGAAGTAAGGAAACAGGTCTATAATTTGAATATTGGTGTTTGTCTCCAGTTTTACTAATCGTTAAAGTTTTTGGTATTTTCATTTTGTTTGGGAATTGACAAAATGATGGGAAATGATAAGTTGTTGATATACATTAAAGGTTCTGAAAGTTCTTTAATCTCTTTAATAACATTTTTTTGATCCTTTTCAGATCATTTCCGTTACATTAGTTGAGGCCTTGGATTTACATTTAATCACACTTTTGATTATTTTCCTCTCTATCTCATTTGTGAAGAAAACCGACTTGCGTTCTGCCTGTGGAATCTGGAATCCTTCCCTCCAGATTTGGTTCAATATTCACGAGGGAGTTATCAAATATTTCAACTATTTTGTTCATATTGTCAATTTGTATGATTCCGTCTGAGAAGTACTAAGGGTAATCCTTCTTAGCACAATTTTTAATGATGCTATTTACAAGCCTATGTTGCTCTCATGTACACATTTTATAAAAGCAGCAATGGTACTTTGCAAATAAACACAGTGCCTATACTGTGTCCTCACATACATTTTTTCTTATGAATACCATTCAGTGCTACCAGTCAAGTGAGTAATACAACTCTGCCACACACAACATTGGCGTAAATATTACAGTTTGCTGGCCGAGCATAGTGAGGACAAACATGGCTGTATTCCTCCAATGTTGTTTGACGCTTAACGTTTTCCCACACTGCCGTTTGCAGTGTTTACTTTACATGACACTGATGTTTGCAAAACCAATCCCATGTTTGCAAAGCCCAAGGGCCAGCTGGTACTGGACAACAGCTGAAGCTGGACTTCAGTGGCCTATTTAAGACTGGTTGTACTTGTGTGATTTGACATCGTTGTACAGTGTGATTGTCCTGATAAACATCCAAAATACAGTATTGTACGTATCCATTACTTTGTTCATCAAGTCTTGTGACCAGAAGCTTCTGTAATCAAAACCGATTAAAAACATCTTTAATGTCAGAGAGTCTCATAGTTGAGCTTTGTTTTAGACACAAATATTGCCTGTCTATGGGGGGCACTTTATCTTCTCATCATTTTTTTCAGGTGGACTCAGTCATTCTGTCTTTGGCTTGTATCTATTTACCTATCTTAGTTTCACTTGGGGCAGCACTGGTGTACAGGGGTCAGTGGTTGGGAGAATGAAAGTCAACAATTTAGCAGAGTAGGTGAGCACAATCGAAACTAAATCAAAATTCAATTCTGCAAATTGAACATACAGTTTGGGCTTTCTCAGAGTGATCATTCTATACTGAGAGGAAAAAAGACTCAGGTGGTTTTAAGTACCGCTGAACCAAATACGAACGCCCGCTAGAAATAATATTAAAAATAATAATATATTGTATTTGTTACACATCTTTCGTTTGAATACATCTTAAAGTGCAACAGTTCAAACCAATGTTTAATACAATAAAAGCTAAGTCATTGAAACGGATAAAATACTAAAACACTATCAGTGAAACATTAGAAAACAAAACACGCAAAATAGTATATTTTAGTTCTATGAAAAAAACTAGTAAAAAAATAACTAAGTATGTGTATCAGTAATTTTGAGCACATTCAACAATACCACGATAATATTGATTACTGTGATAATTTTGTTCACAATAACCGTAATAGAAAATGTGGAAATCTTTACATGCCTAGATGTAATCCCTTGAAAGACTATTTCCAATTCAAATGTCCTAAAAGAATAATGAATGTTTTTGGGCAAATATAATTTCAATTGATGAACTCAATAAACAGACCCAAATGAACAAAATAATTTAGAGTCAAAAAAACGGAGATGGAAAAAGATTGGCCATGTATTGAGGGAGCCAAATAATAAGTCTATTAATAAATGATAGCTTTGACATGGCATCCAGATGTTGGGAGGAAAACAACATGGAAATGGAGTATCAAAAAACAAAAAAAGAAAGAAAAGAGAATAAAAGAACTGGCATTAAAGGGGAACATTATCACAATTTCAGAAGGGTTAAAACCAATAAAAATCAGTTCCCAGTGGCTTATTTTATTTTTCGAAGTTTTTTTCAAAATTTTACCCATCGTGGAATATCCCGAAAAAAGGCTTTAAAGTGCCTGATTTTCGCTATCTGTGAAGCCACCGTCCATTTTCCTGTGACGTCATCCAGTGATATACATGCTATCCAGGGGGATAGCACAGCAAGATATATCGACATTAGCTCGGATTCATACTTGGATTTCAGCGGTTTAAGCGATTCAACAGATTACGCATGTATTGAAATGGATGGTTGGAGTATGGAGGCAGATAGCGAAAATGAAATTGAAGAATTAACTGAAGCTATTGAGCGAATAGCTATTGACGCTATTCGGCCATCTCTGCCTTAGCATGGCTGGTAAAATGTGCAGACCTAATGATCGGGACTTTCGCATCTTGGGACACTGGAGCAACTTAAATCCGTCGATTGGTAAGTGCTTGTTTGGCATTAAATGTGGTAGGAGAGAAAGGCTGGATGCAAATATAGCGACAAATGTACATACAGCTAGCCTAAATAGCATGTTAGCATTGATTAGCATGCCGTGCTAATCGATGCACATTCTACGTAAATCAACTTGAATCCGTCCCTGATAGTGTTGTTACACCCTCCGACAACACACCGACGAGGCATGACGTCTCCAAAGTACTACCGCTCCGAGAGCAAATAATAGAAAGGTGTTTAATTCGCCAAAATTCACCCATTTAGAGTTCGGAAATCGGTTAAAAAAATACATGGTCTTTTTTCTGCAACATCAAGGTATATATTGACGCTTACATAGGTCTGGTGATAATGTTCCCCTTTAAGTCAGAAAGTATGCTACCAACAGGACACAATGGAAGATGGGCGTGAAGGCCTTATGTGCCAAAGGACACTAAGAGGAAGGTAAGGTAAAACATCCCTATATGTACCGTATGTAAACATTGTACACTTGTACAAAGTTTGTATTGTTGTCTGTATCTCTGTAACAAAACAGACTAAAAACGCTACCTTGTCGAAAACAAGCGGCTGTTTTCTGATAGGGGATTTTTTTTTAGTATTTATTTTACAGTGCGTGAAATATAGAGTATTGTATGATTATACGTCAGCAGCCTGAGGAACTTGTAACCGGTTTTAAAATAGTGTTAGAGTATTATCTTTATATGTCTTCAAATTAGGGATTAAACAGTAATATAAAATTACATCGGTATTGCTGTTCCACAATTTCTTACAATAAGTCGTGGGCTTTGACAGTGTGGAGTAAGAGAAAACAGCCTGAAAACGCTGCCTCCTCAACCCTAAACGGCTATGAACTAACTGTCAGTCGGTGTTGTTTTTTTCTTCCAATTCTATATGAGAAGATGTGACTTGGTGAAAGCTTAAGTTGACCCTGGCCTGCCCACCAGCTCAAAAGTAAGACCCCTATCAGGTTGGGTTTACGGAAACGGCAGATTTATCGGGCAAGAATAAGTTTTTCCACTATGTAACTCATTATATACAGTATGTGTGGTTTTTGATGTTAATTTTTCTCATGATCCCAAACACACCGTACATGCCTCAAAGTGGATTGGCAGAGACGTGTTGTTGTGGGAAGCACAGAGACAAAAGTGTTTGGATGTTATTATACTGTAGGTTTCGCAATTATAGATAAAAATAGCGTCAGACTTTATGTGGTTTCTTCTGGAGGCTACAATATATTATAGTACTTTATTTTGTGTTTTATGTAAAAAAAACGTATTTTAAAGCTGTGGCGGTGTGCAACATTTAGTTACATTAGGGCTGGGTGATATTGGCTTTTATCAATATCTCAGTATTTTTGTGCCATATCGCGATTTATGATATATATCTCGATATTTTGCCTTGGCCTTGAATGAACACTTTATGCATATAATCACAGCAGTATGATAATTCTATGTGATTACATTAAAACATTCTTCTTTATACTGCATTAATATATGCTCATTTTAAACTTTTATGCAGAGAGGGAAATCACAACTAAGTCAATTTACCAAAACTGTATTTATTAAATACTCTTCATTCTCTTGCGGGTGACTTTTTAAATGGAAGAACAAATGAGTAGTGCTGCTACCTTTTGTAGCAACACTTCTGCTGCGTACTTGATATTGCGTATTGCTGTTGTCTGCTGAATATCTTCCCGCTTTAACCCAAACCACCGCCAGATGATGGACCCCCTGCTGTTTTTTTGGGCATTAATTGTTCTTCCTCCATTTGTGATCAGTTTCGCACCTTCTCTCTCTTGTAATGTCACTCGCACCGCTCGGCTTGCACGACCTGCCTCAGCTAACGTTACCCATGCTGCTACCTCTCTGCTGGGCGAGGGCGTATACGTATGTGACGTATGTAAGAAAGTTAGCTTATTTTACGTCTCTGTGAGAAGAAGAGACGAGAAAGAGTGAGAAACGCTTGTAGTGTAATGCCCGCAGCTAAAAGCAACTGCGTGAGAACGTATACTTGAATACCACGATATAGTAATTTTCTATATCGCACAGAGGGAAACCCGCGATATATTGTTTATATCGATATATCGTTTATATCGATATATCGCCCAGCCCTAAGTTACATTAAACCTCTAAAGGCCTTAGTGGCCACATGCGTGGACAGCACCTTTTAGCTCTTATTTCCAAAATTGTCTACACAACTGAATTGGGGTCTTATGTCGACATATGGACACTTATACTGCTATTTGGTGGTGTCAGAAGAGTATAACATACAATGGAATTTGGAAAAAAAAAGTATAAAAATAAAAATTTGCATGTCACTTCACATGAAGTACATGTTTGTGTACTTATGGACTAAGTACATCATATTGAAATATAATTTTTTGTTTTTTTTCTAATAAGGGTCCAATAAGCCCAAATAGCAAAGAGAAATTGAAAAAAGCATGTAAACAAACAGCTTGGGCCTTAAGAGGTTAAGGGAAAACTCTACACTCTCCTCTGGGTCACAGCACCAGTGTATTCCAGGTAGTTCGGCCTTCTGCCTTTATTCCATTACGCACCGAAACACTAACCCTGGTCGTCTGCATGAGAGGCGAGCGTGCTGACCAACAAGCTAACGGCCCAGGCTGGCAGCCCAGCAACCAGCATTACTCTTAAAGTTGCTGGGGTTTACTAACGTACTCCTGGCGCAGCCACACTGTTGAGGCCCCGATACATTACCTGGTGAGCTTATATCAATACCCCCATAAATGGACATAAATTACTGCTTTTTAGATCCCGATGGCCTACTCACATCCTTACTTCTACATGGAGTGCACCTATAACATAAATTAGATTGGTGTGCATCATTTTGACAATGAATTGCACATTGGTTACATTTAAGATGTTCTTTGTGAGGACAGGAAATACTAATCCTAGCATCAGCCATGTGGTAGAGAGTACAAACAGTGGCTTATATTGTCCTCTGTCTTTAGATGCGAAACTACAAGAACAAGCTGACAATTTGGGGAACAAAGAACCCTTTCATGACATGCTGTCCCAGGACCCCGACAAAATGCTTCGCTTGTATGGATGATCTAAGCAGGGATGTCAAACTCATTTTTATTTCGCAGTTATAGCTGCCCTCAGAGGGCCACGTGTAATGGTGATTAATATATAAATATTAGTTTACAAATATTTGCCTCATGATATTATGACACAATTGCCTATGCATTTGATTAATAGATATTTTTTACATACACAGTAAAAAAATAAATACTTAGTCGCCAGAATTTTACCGTAAAAAAAATTAACTGCAAAATGTGTTTTTACAGCATATTACTGCAAATTAAAAAAATAGTAACACACTTTTTAAATGTGTTTTTTGACTATTCCAACTTTGACCAGTTGCTATGTAGATTGGCGCTTTCCATCATTCTCAGCAGACAGCATTGCAAAATGATTAACCCCCCACCCTCCTCTCACGCGAGGTCCACCCAGGAATGGGGCTATATGAATCCCTTACCTACTGTATAATGATATAATATTTGACACATTATTAGATTATTTCAAAATGTCAAAGATATGTGACTGCATGCAGTAGAAGTAGGGATGATGTTAAGAAAGCATCTATTTCGATGCCATTATTGAATCCTCTTATCAAACCGATTCTTTATAGATTCTCTTACCGAATCCAGTTAGTTTGTTCAATATTGGAAAAAAAAAACCCCACAATACTTGGTTTGTCAAAAGCTCACTTTTCTTTTTTAAGAAAAAATCTAATACAATAAATAAATAAATATTGACTGTTGTTACCCCGCCAAAAATTAATAAAATAAATAAATATTGACTGTTAGTGCCTCTTTAAGTGGGCCACCTAAGAAAAATACATGCAGGGAAAATCCTGCATTCATTTGTATTGTACAGCACTTTACATTTGAAACAAATCTCAGAGTAATGGTGTTGTTTACTTCTTGCTCCATTACATGTCTGCAAAATACAATTAATAACCTACTTGTATTTGTCTGTGTTCACCAGGTTGAAGGGGTGGAGATTTTTCACCATCATTCTCGTTAGCTTGCGAGTAATGTTATTTTCATCCTCACTCATCTTGCTGCGCTCTGCGTTATACCTCGCCATGGTAAATGGCAGAGTGACCAGGGCAGTGTTTGCTCTGTAGCACAGAGCAAACACTGCCCTGGTCACTCTGGTTGTCAGGAATGTCATCATCTGAAATAGGATAACGTTAATATTATCCTAATTCACATCTTGCAAGCACTAGTTTAATAGACAGACCTGCAAACTCTGTAGTGGTGTAGGCTGCAAGATACCGTAACGTTATCAGACACATAAAAAAAAGCTAACGTTAACGTTACTGTTAGCCACTGACTATGCTTAGGTAACGTTAGTCTAGCTAACATTACTGCAGTCCTGGTTGACATAAGAGGTAACGTTATTTTAGCGTAAAGGCTATAAATGTGCAGATATGGAAATGAACCGGCAACAGTTAACGTTAGTTACTCACCGGCACTATCACTGCGACTGCAGGTTGAAGCAGAGGAAGAGGGGCGTGCTTCGTCATCTCTGTCGCTGCTTCTCCACGTGTTGAAGACACGACACGTTTCTCTAACCTTCAGGTTATGTACGGCCTGAACATGTTTCAACATATTTGTTGTACTGCTACCCTTACAGGAAAGCCAAGCCTGGCAATAATTGCAGATAGCCGTTTCTGCGTCATATTTCTTAGTAAAGTGAAGCCATGCCCTGGAGCTCTTTTTTCGGTCCATTGTTGTTGCTGCTTCTGTATCTGCCGCCGAATGACTGAGCTACGTCATTTCCTGTGACGTGCCACAGGACATTTCCTGCGACACGGGATTCGAATAAAGAACCAAATCTTTTACTTTACCATAGTTGCTTCAATAACAGGAACCGTTCCACAAAAAGGGATTTTAATCCAAGGAATCAGTTCTTTTCTTATCGAACAATAGGTGGAACCAGTTTTCAAACATCATCCCTAAGAAGAGGCATGCATTTTTTTGGTCAAAGATTAAAAAACAAATGTATTTAGTAAGAAAAGATCAAATACTTTATAAACGCATATTATTTTCAGATGTTTGCGGGCCCTATAAAATGATCTGGCGGGCCAGGTCTGGCTCCCAGGCCTTGAGTTTGACACCTGTGATCTACTGGATGGAGCTGTCAAAATGGCTTACTATTTTTATAAGGCACATTAAACCCTAGTAATTTATGTATCATCCTTTCGAAAGCTGACACAATTGCAACATGAATTATTGAGGCAAAGTTAATGGCCAACAAATGTAGACTGTATAAATTCCTGATTTAGCAAGATTGTGTTGCTGACGTAAGTGCTTACAGATTTGTTCATCTTTTTTTGTGTTGGTTTAAAACACAAGAAGGAAACAAAGAGACTATTTGTTAGTTATTTGTTTTACTACACGGTAGTGAAATGTACACAGTAAATTGGTTCTTACTGACATTGTGTTGATGGACTTTTGGTAGTTTTGTTACCAAGTAAGATTGTGCAAAAAATGTATCCCGATGAGGAATACATTAATATGGTGCACATTTGCTAAAGTTTTGATGGAACTGTCCCTAATCCAGACTAAATAATGGTAAATTCTTGTTATCTATTGCAGCACATGTAATTTGTACTATTGCGTTAGTTTTTTTTGCTTTTGTTGACTTCTATTGTGCTTTGACTACAACATTATCACGCATGGCTTCACATTCGTTGCCATCTGCTGCCGCTTTATTATTAGAGCGCACCTGCTTGCCACAATGATGACCAATTCCAAATATAGGACTATTTTTTACTTTTGTTTGTAGTTCAACCTTGGCAGTGGTGTCCATTCATCTAAATGCTACGCTAGTTTCATAAAATGTGTCCTTTGTTGCAAATGGGTGACTCTGTTTCCAAGAGGCTTCCTGGAGCATTCCTTTTGCTCTCATAGTCATTGTGGTTGAAATGCCATACAGAGAATGTTAAGTAGGACACATTCCGGGAGCTTGACCCATATCTCCCCAGCACCTACTGTATCTATCTAGTCAAGTTTTTCCTCTCTAATTTAACCATTTATAGTTTCCACAAAGTAATTGAGTTGGCAGCTAGCGATTAACACTCCCATTGCCAGCTAGCGATTAGCACTCTAGTTGTCAGCTAGCAATTAGCGCACCAGTCGCCAGCTAGTAATTTGCAGACTAGTTGTCAGTTAGTGATTTGTGAAGTAGTTGCTAGCTAGCAATTAGCACACTAGTTGCCAGCTAGCGATTGGCGTTCTAGCGACACTTCTGCTATTATTTGAAAATGTTAGTATTGCACAATAACAAGGTGCCATTATGACCAGTTTACTATAAAAATATTGTTTTTACAAGATAAATGAGTAGTCCCTGCTCCAGTTTGGAGGGCTTTGGTCTGGACAACGACCTCTGTGCTAAAGTAAACGGTAGAAGTGAGTAAAACTTTGGTTACTTTCTTTGAAATAATTAAAGTTCTTGCTATATCTCTTACAGATTTATGTTTTATTTTTCAGCGTAATGAGGGTCTTCTTTACTTGCATTATGAACTGCTTTTGGTTAATATTGGTGGCTCTAATGAAAACAGCTGCCAACAGCTAACTCAATGCCATAACAAATATCGATTCCAGACATTTATCTGTTTTGGGTGTTCTATTTCAAAACTCTACTATAAAGGCTAAGTCATAAAAACTTGCTTTTCCTGTTCAGGGTGGGTGAGATCTGGATCCTATCCCGCTAACTTCAGGCAAAAGGCGTACTACACCCTGGACTGGTCAGTAGTCCATCACAGGGCACGCATAGAGATAGACAAGCATTCATACAATCAGTGATCAATAAAAAATAGTTTTACTGTATTTTCTTAACAAAATTATGTTTTCACCAAAATCAGAGCACTTTTGATAAGACTGGGGACATTGGCATTGTTAAACCTTCTTAAGCCCCCCTAAATAATTTAGTGTGATATTTTTTTTATTTTCTTTTTTTTACTAATACATGCCGACATATTCATTATAAAGTGGCACAAATATGAGTTTAAAAAATTAATCATATAACCTGTCATTATTCACTCAGTTTCCCCTCATTTCATAGTGCGTCGGTATCAAATCCATTCCACTTGTTCACGTCACTTCCTGTTTGGAGTTTGCACGTGTCTGACTGTCTAGTTGAACAATCACTTTGTGCAAAACCAGCACATCTTCTTTTCTTTTTTGTACTTTTTTTGGCTTCACTGTGTCACTGTGCTGTGACACTGCTGTCTGTGTCGATCGGTGCTGCGGGCTAGCACACCAAAGCCGGCTAGCATTAGCAGCCTGACATACAGTTGTGGATTCTTCTGTTGCTGGATGCTTCGGCATATATACCATCAGAATGCCTCCACCAAGGAAAATATTCAACAAACCTGGCTAACAAACTAAGATATTCATCAAACTAAATGGGACAACGGAGGAAGCAAAAGTCTTGGTGGTGAGAAAAATAGAAGATTTTGATAAGTCTTGACATTGATGCAGTACTTGGTACCAATGTAGCTTTGTGACTTTTACATCATCTCAATACTACCCACACCAAGAACACAGACCACACCAATTATTGATATGGACATGTTACAGAAGATCCTACAACATCAACAAAAACAACTGGAAATGTGTGAGTATCAAGAGCACACCACAACAGAGACTGATATGGAGATAGACCCTGATAAGAATTTTTTTTTCTGCGATTGTAAAAAACTTTAATTATTTTACCTGTGAACAATATAAAAACAGTGTAAAATCAGAAGATAGTCTGTCAATAATACATTTCAATAGTCGAAGCATGTACACTAACTTTGAGGCTATCAAGGATTACTTGAAATAATTTAGTCATCCATTTAGCATTATTGCAATGACTGAAACCTGGTTCAACAATGATAAAGGTATTGATTTTAGTCTGAATGACTGTGAATTAAGATACATAAACAGAATAAATAAAATAGGAGGAGGGGTCGCATTGTACATTCATAAATCTGTTACATTTAAAGTTTTAACAAACATGACCATAGCAGTTGATGGATTATTTGAATGATTAACAGTGGAAATCCTAAATGACAAAAAGACAAATATCTTCATGAGTTGTGTATACTGGGCACCTGGTTCAAGCGTAAAAACGTTCAATGAATGGATGGCTAAACTATTTTCCTCTGTGAACCATAAAACCACATTTATCTGTGGTGATTTTAACATTGATTTGTTAAACTCAACCAAGCAAAAACATGTCGATGACTTCATTGACACAATGTACAGCTTGTCTCTATATCCCACCATAACCAAAGCAAGCATAATAACAACACATAGTGCCACAATCATCGACAACATTTTTACTAACATTATGGGAAATCAAATCACCAGTGGCCTATTTATATGTGATATCACTGACCCTTTACCTGTTTTTACTTTATATGACTGTCATCTCAAGAAAACCAAAGACACTATGACAAACATCTTTTAACGAATAACAACTGAGGAAACAATCTGTACCCTAAACAATAGTTTAGCAGTTCAGGATTGGACTTCAGTTTACAGAGAACTAAAAGTGGACAGTGCTTATTGTAATTTTTTAGACATCTATACTTCCCTGCATAATGAATACTGCCCTGTGAAATAATATTTTATAAAAGTAAAACATTAAAATAGCCCTTGGATCACAAAAGGTATAATTAATACCTGTAAAAAGAAAAACAGCCTCTCCAAACTTTTCATCAAAATAAAAACAAAAGAAGTCGAACAACGATACAAGAAGTACAAAAGTAAATTAACTGATATTATTAAAACAAACAAATGGTTATATTATAAAAAAAAAACACTATATGAAAACAAAAACAATATAAAAGGAACGTGGGATGTTTTGAATAATCTAATCAAACAAGGATATTCAAAGTTGACTTATCATGATTACTTTATTGATGAAAATGGTGAAGATTATAATATGAGTAATGTATTAAATAAGCTTAATAGTTTTTTGTAAATGTTGATACTAAGTTGGCTGTTGATATCCCAGACAATGGAGTTACAAAATCAACTATTGAACAGAATTCTAGTTCATTCTTCCTCTCAGCTACAAATGAGCAGGAAGTGATAATCATTGTGTGGAAGTGTAAAAGTAAGTGCTCCACTGACTGCCATATCAACATGATATTGGTTCAAAAGGTAATACTGAATATTGTAAAACCCTTAACTTATATGTAACCTATCATTCCAGACTGGCTGATTTCCAAGTCAAAGATAAATGGCTAAGGTAACTCTGCTGTTCAAAAGTGACAGCAAACACGCTTTCACCAATTACCGACCAATCTCTCTTTTGCCTCAGTTCTCAAAAATCTTAGAGGAACTATTTAACTCTCAACTTGAATCTTTTCTTGAGAAGCACCATATATTCAATGACAGTCAGTATGACTTTAGGTCCAAACAAACAACCTCAATGGCGATAACAGAAGGTATTGGAGAAATGACTAATGCACTGGAGCATAAAAGATATGCAGTTGGTATCTTTATTGATCTAAAGCATGGGTGTCAAACTCTGGCCCGCGGGCCAAATGTGGCCCGCCGTGTTATTTAATTTGGCCCTTGAGGCAATATCAAATTAACATTAGAGCTGGCCCGCCGGTATTATACTGCGGCAGTGCCGCTGTAACACCGCATTCACCGCTAATACTTCCCGGGAAACTCCTGAAGTTCAGTGCCCCTCCCGAAAATCTCCCGGGGCAACCATTCTCCCAAATTTCTCCCGATTTCCACTTGGACCACAATATTGGGGGCGTGCCTTAAAGGCACTGCCTTTAGCGTCCTCTACAACCTGTCGTCATGTCCGTTTTTCTTCCATACAAACTGCGTGCCGGCACAGCCACGTAATATATGCAGTTTTTACAGACACTTAATTGAATGCAAGCATACTTGGTCGACAGCTATACAGGTCACACTGAGGGTGGCCGTATAAACAACTTTAACACTGTTACAAATATGCGCCACACTGTGAACCCACACCAAACAAGAATGACAGACACATCCGCACCGAACACAACATACAGAACAAATACCCAGAACCCCTTGCAGCACTAACTCTTCCGGGACGCTACAATATACACACCCCGCCCACCTCATTATTTTATTTTCAAATTCATTAGCCTGTGATAACGTTAATGTTGATATTTACCTCAGAGGGCTGCAAATGGAAAAGAGGCATTATTATTAGTTTTTTTAAATTATATTTCATGTACCAATGATGTTTTTTCGTTTGTTTTTTGATGGTTGCTTTTGCATGATTAAGTTATGTAAGCGTTGCTTGTTCCATATTCAGTGTTAAAGCAAATCAGTGCAGCAAACTGATCAATAATTAAGGTTTTATTCATGCACTCTCTCTTGCTACTTCAAGGCTTCAATGTTTGATTCATTGTTGTTATTTTATTTTCAAATTTATTATTAGCCCGTGGAAAAATTTTATTTTTGATATGTACCTCAGAAGGCTGCAAATAGAAAAGAGGCATACGATTTTTATTTAAATTTGGTTTGATATGCCATTGATATTTTTAAATTGTTATTATTATTATTATTATCATTTTAAACTAGACGTTCCATGTCACTATAAAGTTATATAAGCCTTGCTTGTTCAATATTAAACGCAAAACTTGTTTGGGTCCCTATTAATAATTAGTTCAACCTCGGTCGCGGCTTTGTTAAGTTTTAAATTTTGTCCCACTCTGTATTTGAGTTTGACACCCCTGATCTAAAGAAAGACTTTGATACCATTAATCATTAAATTCTACTAGATCAAATGGAAAGATATGTAATTAGGGAGCTGGCTGGTTAAAAAGTTATTTTGTGTGCGCTACGTTCGCTCGCATCCTGTGCATCTCCTGGGGGCTAAGCCCTAAGCCCCCCCTGTCCTTAAAAGCTAGTGACGCCCCTGACTGGGGACATCAACCTTGTTGAGGTCTGCTAACTTGCTAAGACCAAAGCACTTTCTATCCAGAGAGACTCTGTTGTGCCAAATTAATTAGATCTTGGTGGTGGCCATGTGATGGCCGCCAGCCATTCTATTTACAGACAATGCATTGATGTCTTTATAAAAGATGATATTTGATCGCACATACAGTATATTATTCCTCAGTGGTTGGAACTCAACACACGTTGCTCAACACTGTATACAAAGCAAACTCCTAATACAAAGCTGTCCATTCAAACGTTGTTTGTGTGTAAAGTTAGGCACAAGACCAGTGGTCATCAACCAATATACCATTAAAAAACCAAAGCAAGATCTACACTTGCGTCAACTATATTTTATATGTGTATAATATATATACATATATAGATATAATTATTAATTAAAAAAATGTTTATAAATTTTATATATATATATATATATAGTACCGCACTTTAGGCACCCCTGCTGTAGAAGCTACTTGTTTATGGCCACTATAGTGTTAGTACTGTAAAGGTGTTCATCCTATGCTCACATGGTAATCTAGCAGGTTTTTCCTCTGTGATAAAGAGGAAGTAAATTTAATTATAAAGCGCTTTTCACTGATAAAATCACAAAGAGCTATACAAAACATAGGTGAAGTAAAACAGCAATTAAATTTAAAACAACAGGGGCAACATCATAAAAGGGATACGATGTGGATTAAAATTGATAGTTAAAAGGTGAATTAACTAAAAGCTTTACTAAAAAGAGAAGTTTTTAAATGTTTCTTAAATGTTTCCACACAGTCAAGATCACGGAGGGACTGGTGCTGGTGCAAATTGTTCCAGAGTCTGGGAGCTTAAGCCTGGAATGCCAGTTCTCCACGGCTTTTACCTTGGGATGTTTAGAAGACCCTGGCCTGAAGACCGTAGACTGCGCTCTGAAGAGTAGGGGCATAGCAAGTCAGTGATGTACTGAGGGGCCCCACCATGCAACGTATGTAATGTCAGGATTAAAATCTTAAGATCAAAGCGGAATTTAACTGGAAGCCAATGAAGACTAGATAAAACGGGGGTGATATGGGCTGTTCTGAGTGCACCGGTCAAAAGTCTGGCAACCACATTTTGTACAGTCTGAAGTCTCATTAGCGTTGATTTGTTGAAAAGAGTGAAAAGAGAATTGCAGTAGTCAATGTGAGAAGAAATGAACGCGTGAAGGATCATTTCGAGATCCAATTTTGACAACAAATTTCTCACTTTAGAAATATTTCTGAGATGATAAAAACAGTTTTTGGTCAGTTGACAACAGTGACCCTCTGAAGACATGGACTGAGAAACACAACCCCAAAGTTTCTGAGGCTGCTTTTAACAGATGCACCTAGAGCACCAAGGGAGTTCTTGATCAGGGGGATCTTTTTGTTGGGAGCAATTATCAAAGTTTCCGTTTTATTTGAGTTTATCTGGAGGAAATTGGAGGACAACCAAAAGGACGTGGAAGTCCTTTTATTATATATTATATATATTACTGCCTTTGCATAAGTCAATGTTTAGGGTTTCTATATTCACAATAAATCAACTCAAAATCTATAATTTGGAGCAATGTTCACAGACTTTAGTATTTGGCTTGTTAGCTTACTGTTGTAGGCGAGCGATGATGGTTATGGATTCATTGTTGACGTAAGAGTCAATTTATGTTGGATGCTATAAAATGTCCGATGCATTGCAACAATCAGCCTCAATGCATTGTTGCAGCTCAATGATTTCTGACCACGTCATGCAGTGCGCGTTTGTGAGACGAGCGGGTTTGTGTGTACTCAAGGGGTTGCGAACTCGAGAGCCACGGGACGAGATGCTGAAGAAAGAGAGGCAGAAGCGTGCGGGGGCCTTCAGGTGTTAAAATATTTGCCTGAGCATTCTTTAAATGTTAAGTCTAAACCAAATTTTTAAATCTAATCGTACATTTAAATGTGAGCGCTAAATGTTAGATGTAAACAACAACAAAAAGGGCAAAATATTTTTTAATCATAAAAAAAAAAAAACGATCTAACCACTGCAACCCGCAGCGAGGGATAAGCGGTAGAAATGGATGGGTCGAATGACTGTAGTATCGACCACATACTGACAATTTACTTGGTATCGTTAATGTCGATATTTTTACTGGTCCACCCACCTTTGTTTACGTTCTAGAGCTCGAGCTTGCGGTTATTGCGGTTAGCATATCTTCCTACGGTGTGTAGTGTAGCATGTTTAGCAAGTCTTCGTTCTCTGGGGATGACACTTTATTTGTATGGCCATGGAGGCGAGGCTTGCTGATTTAGAGATGGCTTTGATGAACTCCGAAGGGACATATTAGCTGCTAGAGGGGACAATACATTGCTTTAAGAAAGCAGCGTTTGTTGCATTATCACAATATAACAATGGTATTAAATTGATATCATGTGTATCGTTTATTGTCTATATTGCACAACCCTAATGGTTACCCAAATAAAGTTTGCCTTTTGTACCTCTTGTAGATGGTTAAAAAACATATTTATTTTTATTAAAAGGGTACTATTAAAAAAAAAAAAACTTTTTTAACCTGAGGCCATCTGCTCAAGTGTATTTGGGATCTGCATAAATCCCGAAAATTTGGAGAAAAAAACATGGACATATTTATAAAATAATCTTGGTTTCCTTCATACTTCCTCCAAACGACCCGTTTAGAACTTAACCCAGGTGTGATGTTTTTCCAAGGTTGGATGACATCAACGGATAATCCATATATGGAAGAAAATTACACAAACGTAGTAGCGCTTTAACCAGCACAAGTCACGACACAAACTTTCAGCCTCATCTGAAGTCAGACGTGCATTACTTTTGCCTTTTATGATTTGTGGCAATGTGCCTTTAACTGTGAAGAAGTCACTCAGAGTGTGTGCAAAGAAGAGTTCTGCTTCACCCACAAACCTTCACAAAAAGATATATTTTCTGAAAAACTACTTCTACTCAGGGCCTACTATTTATGGCAATGGAGGAGACAATGACATAGCAAGTATTAACAATAGTTTAGCAATGTGTGAATGATACATTAGCAATGTTAGCTCGATTTGTTGTGTAGCTGGCTTAGCCTTGCAATGTAACACAAAAGCGTCATCATCCTCTGGTAAAATAAAGAACGATTTTCCTAAAAACTATCTTTAATTGGATCAGTGCCTACTGTGTTTGGCTATACCTTACTGTATAGCCGGCTTGAGACTCTATTGTTTACAAGGGATTGAAGCAGTAATTAGTGGAGTTGTTAACATGATGTGGAATAGAAAAGCATTTTATTGTCAATAGACATGTATACGTCCAGGATTTGGCATTGGAAAGATACAGACTCTGTAGAACCTTAGCCTTAGCATATAGTACCCCGGTTAGCCTGCTAGTTTTGTTATATATCATCTTGGATGTTGTATTGTGGTGAAAGTCACTCAAAACAGATGGCTCGTAGTGTTCACTGATATCCATAAGGAAATAAAAGCAAGAAAGAAAAAAAGTACAAAACATGGCTGCCGGGGCTGGCAAGAAGGTTCACTCAACATGAAGGGCCGTAGTAAGGAGGAGATTATTTGCATCTAACTTTTCTAGTATCTAACTCCTTTAAATATATCAGGGTGACCTCAAATGTTTATTACTCTTGACAACAAAATACAGATGGGAATTTTACCTATCTATTTTATTACAAATGTAAATACCACCATTACATTTTAGTGTTAATATTCAGCCAAATAAAATTTGAAACATTACAATTAAGGATTACTTTTACAACAACTCACGATTTGATACGATCACAATTCTTGGGGTGACAATACAATCAATTTTCGATTCACTATAATTTTTGATTTTAAACGATTGTCGCAATGTATTATTTGGTAAATAATTCTAATAAAACTTTCAAAACAGTTTTCAAAAAGCAAATTTTATCTGCTGACGTATGACGTCAGTGGAGAGATGGCCTAGAAAAGCTAAAATAGATACTTAAATTTAAAGAAATACAAATATATTAAAATATATATATATATATTTTTTTTTAAAGTATCTATTTTCTGAATATATTTATATGCATACACACATGAATTTTTGAAAATCATAAATTAGTTGAGAATCGCAATAAATATGAATCGCGATTTGGATGTGAATACATTTTTTTCAGCACTCCTGATAAAACCCAATAGAGATTTGGTAAGGGTTTATAACTGACTTCCTCTAGATTTTCTGCAATTAATTAAAAAAAGTTTGTTTTTCTTTCACCCATATACTTTAATAATATTTGTAACTTGCTTTCCTTCCTTTCTCTTCCCTTTTCCTTGACTTCCTTATTTTAATCTTGTGAATGTAACATAATGTTGTGAAGGGCTGTGCCATACGTCTCCCACAGAGACTGGCACATAGGCAGAAAGCCCTCAACGGTGATCGATCAATGGAGTAGTATATATACACAGTACATGCAATAGGACTTGATGTCCAGTCGACTCGTCTGCATGTGTTAATGCAACTTTCAAACAGTTAACGGTCAGGTTTAAGGGTTAAAATCCTAGTGTTGAAGCTGATTTCAATCAACTCAACTCCATAGATTGAGTGTCTTTAGTGCATGTACACATAATACATTTTCAGCAAGTTTGTGCTGCTGTTGTTTTTCTTCCTCATTTAACGACCTGACTTATATACCAGGCATATCCTTGAATGGCAGTAGGAACAATTCTAAATACATAAACATACAAACTACTCCTCAAAACAAAGTTTCTACTTCCAAGATGAGAATATAATTTCAAAAGTCTACTTACAATGTTGTTTTAACAAGAAAAGATAATAATAACAATATATTTAAATGACTGCAATATAAAAAAAACCCCATTAAAATTCAGTTTTTCCATTTCAACTGTTTTAAATTCCGTTTTTCATCTTTTACACTTATTTTACCGCCATCGAGTGTAGGATTTTGTGTAAAATAACATTTTCTAAAATTTTTGTTAACTAAATGCAAAAATCATCACATTTATTGGTGCGATACATCTTTGGACAGTTTTGACCAGTGTTTTAGGTCAAAGAATAACCCATATCCCCCATTATCACATATGTACGCAAGGACACAGATACCAAACACAAACACACACACAACATACACAAGTATGCAACTATTTGGAAAAATGATTGCATGGCTGAGTACAGAGGAGACATGTGAGTAAACATTATCACAAGATGGTCATCAAAACATGGCCACCAGGACAATGACACAAAAGCGCCCCCACAAGCACGGCCGATAACCCCTGAGGCAGGTGGCTCATCTGAGGAACGTTGGAAATGAAAAAAAATAAAACTTTTAAAATAGTAAAAACCATGAGTAGAGATGAATAATAAAATATAAGCAAGCCGTATGACAATTAATAGGGGCAAAACAATTTAAAAATAAAATGAAAAAAAAGATAAAAAATAAAATATATAGTAAACAAATAAAACTAAATAAAATATTGCATGACTATTAGAATAAAAAGTAAAATACAAATGACTTCAATAAATGTATCACTAAGTGCTTTAAGTACATTATGCTTGTGCAAGGAACTTTTAAAAAATGTATTATTTTGTTAGCGCAGTCAGAACGAATGTGGCACACCGCACTGTAATCGTAAAAGGGGTAGGTGTGTTGTGTTGTTCTCAGCTTGATGAGTAAAGAGGCGATTCACTTGAGGCTGTTGGAAAAAAAAAAAAAAAGAGCTCTCATGTTGCGACTGCTATTGCTGTGTTGCCTATGACATCACATCTGTTTTTCTTCTTTGCGGCTTAATTCACACGATAGTGAAGCAGCTTCAGCGTAGCATTAAAACAAGTGAGAGTGAGTGTAAAGTTTGAGCAGAATATTGCTGTTCCTTTCTGGGTGTTCCAGTCATTTAGATAGGACATAGGAACAAGCTTTCATTGAGTCCTGGAAGAAATGGTTTATAAAAGTAACAAAGTCAGGAATAAACCAAAGTGCGTCGAAGGAAATGGCTATTAAAACATCACTTTCATCATCTTGTGGAATACTATCACATGCTTGTGTCTGCAGCGATCACTTTGTAAAATGCTTGTTTGAACATTTGATTTGTTTGAGAAACCTTTTATGAAGCAATCGATTTTATTCTCTTCTATATTAGTAGTGTTTCAGAGCAGAACTAAACGTAAAGAAAGGACAAGAGATCGCATTAGTTTGTGTTGCGATGCCTAAATATAACTACCAAGACCTCTGATTGTGCAAATAAACTAAAGTCATGCTCAGTCCGCCATATTTTTGGGTCGATCGAACAGAAACTAAAACCTTAGTTGTTGTTGTGCAGTAAAGTCAAGTGCTTTATTCGACGTAGATGACCACATTATAGCATATTTTGTAACATTTGATAGCATGAAGAAAATATTCTTAACAGAATTAACAAACTATAAGATTAAATCTCCCGTAGGCTCAACAGCATACTGAATCTTAATATCGAAAGCAAATATTGCTGAACAGCAGCAAAGTATGCAGCTAAATAATGAGACAAAATATGAACTTCACGCCTTAAAAACAACTGCAGACAAGTATTGTAAATTAAGACCAATATTCATAGCAGGAAATCCACTGCACACAAACGTATCCTTTCTGTCATCAGCGTCACTATTACAGCAGCACAGCACTCATTATGTCAATCAAATCTGTTTACTTAGCGAGTCCAACATTATCTTTCACCGATTATTGCTTAATTTGTGGACTCCTTCAGATGTAAATACATGATGTGCCTTCAATCTTTTCTTCTCTAAATCTATGTGATTGTCAAATGAAGTGAAGTCGTAGTGAGCAGTAATGTCTTGGTGATGAATGATTTAAATATTTGAACAATTATGTATCTATTCTTAAGTGTGTATGAATCTACTTCATCCCATTTAAAAACATGTTTTCATGATCGTTTGTATATTTGCCTTTAAACCTTTCAAAATACGCCCAAATCTGCACTGATTCAGGTAAATAAACAGTAGCCTATTGGGACTCTAGACCAGGCCTAATCATCTACATAATGAAGAGGGCCGCAGTTTTAAGAGCCAAAGGGCTTATTTCGACGTCAACATTTGGATGTCTCTTTAGAAAGCGCCTCTGCAGGTTATATTCTTTTGAGACTGTGTTTACTTATTTACAAAGTCAACACATCAGCTTCCACACGGCACTGTCAATAAATTCATTAATCTGCCCTTGCATCTCGTTTCCAGATTGACAAATAGTTTACAGCATGAAGAAACAGAAGTTACGTTTTTTTGATGATTGATGTTACTTCTTTTTAATTGTTTTTTTTTGTTTTTTTATTTCTTTATACATTTCCTTTATTTTTAAAACTAAAAATATAAACATTAAAATAGTATATTGTCCATTGTGAATTTACATAAATAATGTCCATTGTGTGTGTTCCATAAATAAAATAAAAGGTTTAATTATCATACAGCAAACATTGCACACATGTGGCTCAACACAATTAAACCTAAAGTGTAGCTTTATCGCTCTCTCTTGGTCAAATTCATCGCCACATTGATCGGCAGAGTTAAACAGCCAAAAACAGCATGACCATTAATACAAAAAAACATCACAAAGTCAGCAATTTCAATAAATTATTACTTTGTTCGTTGATGTTAAAAGTTAAATTTTTGCACTTTATTTAGATTTTTTTCAGGGTCGATAGCAGAGGTGGGAATCTTTGGGCACCTCACGATTAGATTACGATTCAAGATCTATGATTAAATTAAAATCAATTATTGATACTTTAATATATGAATATTAAAGCAGTTTTACATTTACTTTTGTTTCTCTAAATAAGCTTTTATTACTTGCAAAAAACAGTGCAATTGGAATAAGAAACAGTTAAATTAATACACATTACATTTCTTAAATTAATGGAAACGTGTGCCTTATAATTAAGAATTGGTTGGATCTCTCGGTGAGGTGGTTCGCTGCAGTCAACTAAATTTTAGAACATTCTGCATTACTTTAATAACAATAAATAAATCGATTATCGAGCATGTCCGAGTTGCGATGCATCTTAAAATCGATTATTTTACCCACCTCTCGTAGATAGTGCCATCTTCTTCTATTTACATGTTGCTGCTTTATTGTGACACATATGCTTTGCTGTTGCCGGGGTGGCGGATTACTAAGTACATGAGCAACTCCATTTTTGATAGGTTTCAACGCGCCTGTTTGGGTGTTGTACGGCCAGCCAAATTAAAAGATTTAGTGGGCTGGATGTTGGCCGCGGGTGGCCAGTTGCTCTAGACCAGCGGTCACCAACGCGGTGCCCGCGGGCACCAGGTAGCCCGTAAGGACCAGATGAGTCTCTCGCTGGCCTGTTCTAAAAATAGATCAAATAGCAGCACTTATCAGTGAGCTGCCTCTATTTTTTAAATTGTATTTATTTACTAGCAGGCTGGTCTCGCTTTGCTCGACATTTTTTAATTCTAAGAGAGACAAAACTCAAATAGAATTAGAAAATCCAAGAAAATATTTTAAAGACTTGGTCTTCACTTGTTTAAATAAATTCATTTATTTTTTTACTTTGCTTCTTATAACTTTCAGAAAGACAATTTTAGAGAAAAAATACAACCTTCAAAAGTATTTTAGGATTTTTAAACACATATACCTTTTTACCTTTTAAATTCCTTCCTCTTTTTTTCCTGACAATTTAAATCAATGTTCAAGTATTTTTTTTTTTATTGCAAAGAATAATAAATACATTTTAATTTAATTCTTCATTTTAGCTTCTGTTTTTATACGAAGAATATTTGTGAAATATTTCTTCAAACTTATTATGACTAAAATTCCCAAAAAATATTCTGGCAAATCTGAAAAATCTGTAGAATCAAATTTAAATCTTATTTCAAAGTGGATTTTAACCTATTAGAAACATGTCATCGAAATTCTAAAATTAATCTTGATCAGGAAAAATTACTAACGATGTTCCATGAATTCTTTTTTTTATTTTTCCAAAAAGATTCGAATTAGCTAGTTTTTCTCTTCATGTTTTTCGGTTGAATTTTGAATTTTAACGAGTCGAAATTGAAGATAAAAATTAAATTTTGAAACATAGTTTATTTTTTTTCATGGTTTCTCCTCTTTTAAACCGTTCAATTAAGTGTTTTTTTCATAATTTATTCTCTACAAAAAATCTTACGTAAAAGGAAAAAAAATCTATGACGGAATGACAGACAGAAATACCTTCAACAACAACAACTACTAATCATGACACACTTTTCATGAGATACAACAATTACTACTTTGGGAAAAATTATGACAGAGTGAATATACTATTGCTAAATGCTAAACTAAAAATCCAAACTACAAACATAATAAAACAATCACTTATATTACAGTATCTGCTCTCACTAGCATGCCGATTTATGGGATTTTCATATCTTCCCATCTAGATAAAGAATTAGTCATAATCCTAATCCTCAAGCAGTTAAAAAAAACAAAAAACAAACGAATTTAGAGTCTTTTAATATCTTTCTCGCCATCTCCAGTTTCAAGTTTTAACGTGAAAGTGGACCAACTTCTTGGTTTATGGCCACACCCTCCTACTATACGAGTGAGAGGCCCATCCATCCATTTCCTACCGCATATCCCTCTCGGTGTTGTCGGGGAGCTGGAGCCTATCCCAGCAGCATTCGGAAGGCGGGGTACAACCTGGACAAGTCACCACCTCATCGCAGGGCCAACACAGATAGACAGACAACATTCACACACTATGGCTAATTTAGAGTTGACAATCAACCTATATCCAGGTGCATGTCTTTGGAGGTGTGAGAAAGCTAGAGTACCCGGAGGGAACCCACGCAGTCACGGGGAGAACATGCAAACTCCACACAGAAAGATCCTGAGCACAGGGAAATAGTGGAGCTCCCATTGGCTGACTTTTATTTACATTTATCTAATATTTAGAATGCAATAAAAAAAGAAATTATTTGTCGTCATGTCTTTCATAATGATTGTGAACGATAGGCAAAGTTCCCAAAAAAGTGCAGTTCCCTTTTAAGGCTGTCTTCACACGTAGGGAGCATTTTGGATGAAGGCGCAGAATGACAGACGTAAAGTACCAGTAGAGAGGAAAAACAAGTTGACTTTATATGCTTAATTTAGTTTCATTGAATCCATTAAACCATACCCAATTGTATTTACAATGTGAAAAGTATGTGAAAGTACCGTCTAAACATCACAAAATGGCACAAATTCAGTCACCCATTTTGGATATTCTGCTCCGAATACCTTTGGTTATTTCCAGAGATTGACGTCATTGAAGTGACACTTCTGAACTCTGACCATATTATCGGATCAGTCGTACTCGAAAAATGCAAAAAATAAAAAGAGATGTTCTGTCTATCATCCACAATCCTTATACAAGAAATGTACACATATGCCTTTTTTATGCATTCTAAGTCAAAAATAAATCAATCAATAAAAAGTCTGCTAACAATGGAGTTTATGAGGGCACTCTATTCCGCCCACTAAACTCCCTAAATAACCATCCAAAACCTGCAAACAATACTATATTTACATTTCGTGACCTGAATATTAACCAAATGTTAGTAATTTGTTATTATAAGTGCTAACGCAGACAAAGTATTTTTATTATTCATAACCGAGAGCTAACTATAGTTAAAGGCCTACTGAAACCCACTACTACCGACCACGCAGTCTGATAGTTTATATATCAATAATGAAATCTTAACATTGCAACACATGCCAACACGGCCGATTTAGTATTACTAAATTACAATTTTAAAATTCCCGCGGAGTTTCCAGTTTAAAACATCGCGGAATGATGACGCATATGATGACGTGTGTTTGTGACGTTATTGGTTGGAGGGGACATACAGTGGGGCAAAAAAGTATTTAGTCAGCCACCGATTGTGCAAGTTCTCCCAATTAAAATGATGACAGAGGTCTGTAGTTTTCATCATAGGTACACTTCACCTCTCTCCTCAGAATGTGAAAAAAAAAATCCAGGAATTCACATTGTAGGAATTTTTAAGAATTTATTCGTAAATTATGGTGGAAAATAAGTATTTGGTCAACCATTCAGAGCTCTCACTGTTGGAAGGAGGTTTTGGCTCAAAATCTCACGATACATGGCCCAATTCATTCTTTCATTAACACGGATCAATCGTCCTGTCCCCTTAGCAGAAAAACAGCCCCAAAGCATGATGTTTCAACCCCCATGCTTCACAGTAGGTATGGTGTTCTTGGGATGCAACTCAGTATTCTTCTTCCTCCAAACACGACGAGTTGAGTTTATACCAAAAAGTTATATTTTGGTTTAATCTTACCACATGACATATTCGCCCAATCCTCTGCTGTATCATCCATGTATCAATTTTGGTATAAACTCAACTCGCCGTGTGACCCTTGTCAACTGACAATTTAGACAAACTAACATCAAATTACGAAGTCAAAATATTGACTTACTAATAATGACATACTTAGGATCTCAGATGACTAGGACTGTTTTGTGTTTTGTTTATACTTTACGGAAAAATACCGAGATATATATCGTATAACCACCATTCTGCAAATGGTGTGGAAAACACAACCAACAATTGTAGGCTTCTTTATTTCTCTAATATTTTTATCTATTATAAGATATTGTTATTTGGTTATTTTTTTATTAAACAATGTGTTCAATGTAATCAGAGTCTGTAGTCTATTGCCCCCTAAGGCTGTGATGGCAGCGATGAGGTGGAGACGTGATGGCGACAGGTGGAGTCACACTGTTCCTTAACCTTCCTCGTCCTGCCGCCTGTCCCGGGCGACGCCCTCTCCCACCACCTTAACTAACACATTTTCTGGGGGAAATTACTGGACATCTTATCAATTGTCATCACAGTGAAAGCAGACATCATACAGTAAGCTATAGTTTTATATAATTGTTGTTTGTATTTCTCGTTTATCACTTAGCAATACTGCTACATGATGCTTAGTTGTTCACTAAAGATGGATCTGTTTAGCACAGTTTCTAAAATTTGTAGCTCATCCTCCTTATATTAAGGATCGAAAATATAAGGTTCTGTACCATCATTTGTCCCAAAGTAATCGTTAAGTCGGTATTATTTTCTTTGTTGTTGGGGATGGAGGGACCTGGGGTTTCTACCTCTAAGTCATGCGAAGAAGTGACTGGCTACATCATTATCTCTCAAAATGGCTTGGGAATTTATGTGAGATTGATATTATTTTGATCTTGTCTATTTACTCGCAAAATGTTACAAGTCTTTCGGTGTCATACATGAGATACAGTATATATGATAATAACACCAATAGAGAGGCAACTTTTTTTCCCACTCTACTGGTACTTTTTGTCGAATAGGAATATGGCATGCAGCCGTAATCCACGCACCTTTTTTCTCTTAAACACGTGGGAGAAGAGGGCCCTGAATGAAATGCAAAGTTGTCAGGGAACTCTCAAAAATGTGCATGTTATCGACCCAAATACAAATTCAAAATAGTAAATGTCCGTTTGTATTGCACTGTTAAAGATAAAATACAGACAGAAGTTAGACTGGTGACTGTGCTAAATAGTCTCAAGATTGGAAATAAGCATGTCTGAAAATTTTACTTTCTACAAGTACTCCATACTAGCACAAGCACTAGCTACTTAAGTGCTGCACTTCAAGTGTCGTCTGATTAGTTAAAGAAAACAGCTCGAGGGGAGGTATTTTTCTGCTGTTCAAGCTGACCACATGGAAACAATTAAGTGGGGTTCTGTCCTGAAGAAGTATGCTTTTCTTATACCACTGCAAGTCACTGCTTTACAACAATGACTTTTACCTCAATGCACTTTTTTAATTTACATGTGCATTCTCTCCTAAAATTGACTAATTATAGCTAATTAGACTTTATAATTCCCTTAAAAACACAACATATGAATATGATAACTACCAGTCAAACCTGTATCTACTTTCAAAACTAATCCACAATAACAACATCCTGGTTTTTGAAAAAACGAAACTCCATGCAGGCTTGAGCTTTGGAATCCATAACAATAGTCTGGCCTGTGCTTCTGGGAACATAAGCAGAGTGAAGGCACTGGAGGAACTCGAGTACTTACGAGAACCATGACGCAATAAAAGCTCTGGTATTTAAACGGGAAAAGTACCTCTTACAAAACTGAGGAGCAAAGACAGACCCTGTTGGCCACATGTTCACATGGACCAACAGGTTCTGTTGGTCCATGTGTAGAAATTAAGACAAATACAACAGTCTTTTTCTTAATTTCTATTTTAAAATGTGTTGGTTATCATTATCACACTGTGTGGCCTTACACACCTTTTTCAAGCATGACGATCATGCCAAAGAAGTTAAATGAAGACACTTGTGAAATCAGGTGTGAAGTGGGTGACGACTTGTATGATTGGCCTAATGTAAAAGTACCAGTAGAATGGAAACACAAGTCATCTCTATATTGAAGCTAAAAATGAAGACGCAAGAATGTGTAGGATAAACACACTCAAAAGTTGTAATCTTATTTATCACTACACACACACATATATTTATATACATATATGTAGGTATACACACACATATATATATATATATACATACACACACATATATATGTATATATATATATATATATATACATATATACACACATATGTACATATTTATATACACACATATATATATACATATATATATATATACATATATACATATATATATACATACATATATATATATACACATATATGTACGTATTTATATATATATATATATATATATATATATATATATACATATATATATATATATATATATATACATACATATATGTACGTATACACACAAATATATATTTATACATATATATATATGTGTATACATACATATATGTATATATACATATATGTTAAATATACATTCAGATAAGTGTATTTAAACTGACAATGTAATGTAAACATCCAGTGTAACAAATGTGAAACAATAATGTTCATGTTAGTGTCTTTTAAATTTGTAACTTCAGAAAAACTCTGTCCTCTGTAGTGGGCATCTTTTATCACTTTGGAAAATACTGATTCTCCGAAAAGCAAACTGACAATTTAGTGTTTGATAAAGTAAATATCTCACAAATCAATGGCTTGTCGGTAACAAATATATTTTACGTGTGATTTTTTATAAAGTAACTTCTCATATTACTTGTTTTCCCTGAAGTGCAGTGTCACCAACATTTTTGGGAGATGTTGTTTACTTCCAGACCAGCCAATTCAAAAGTTCCAGCAAAAAACTACACCGACCAAGTTTTCATATTTATACCGTCACACATCATATATACCACGGTATTTAGAATACTATTAAACCCCTATCAATATCATATATATCTGATTTAAAACACTAAAAGACCAACAAAGTTTGCGAGTAAATAGATATAATCAAAATAGTGTCAATCTCACCGAGATTACCGGTCCATTTTGAGAGATAATGAGCAAGCCGGTCGCGTGATGAGGTGGGAACCACAAATCCCTTCCCCACCAACAACAATGCTAATCAAATAATGAGCAAATAACAATTACTTTTGGAAAAATTATGATCAGGACCTTTAGTGGAGGCCCTTAGGGATATTTTTGTTCACTTTTGTCTAAAAGCGCCAAATTTGGCACAAGTGTAGCTCAGGGCATACTTAAAAGATTCAGCTATGGCGCCCGCACCGGTGACCTTTGGGGTCACCACAGCGGCCAATCAAATATGGCCGCCACTTGTAATAGCATTTGTCTCTAACATTTGAAACGGATGTGCTACAAATGTAAACTTGGTGTCTATGTGATGTGTTTTCACAATTAGAAATGTGTTGGAATGCTAATTGTTATTTTTGGATGTGTCCAGACCCCTATATTGCATATTTCCAAGTGGAGTTTTGCTATTCTGAAGACATTGGACGTAACTTGATTCTTTTCTAATGTTTATATGAAATGTTTCTGTTTCTGTTTCTGTTGAAACAGAAACCTATATTGCAGGAGGGTGGGGAGACACTGACTTTCTCTACTTTTAGGTTTCTGTGTCTGTTGACTTCCTCTACTTTTACTAATGTTACAATTAAATATATCTGCAGCTTTACATTCTATCTGTGTTGAAATATATGTGCAATACATTTTGGTAGATAATGGCTACGTTGTTAATATGGAAATTAAAGTGCTCTAATAAATAAATGATCATAAATCTGATCATTCCAGTGTGTTTCAGATGCTCAATAAACCTAAAATAGTTTCCCAAAAGTATCAAAAGTTAAGGTATACCTATTTTTTACATAGCAGCCATCTTGGAAATATGCTAATTGGGTGTCCAGACACACCCAATCATAAAGAGGATTTTTCCTTCATGATTTAATTGTGAAAAAACATGAAATAGACACCAAGTTTGGATTTGTAGCTCATTTGGTTCAAATGTAGAGGCAAAAGCGTGTTTAGGTGGTGGCCATATTGGATCGCTCGCTGTGGCAACCCCAAAGGTCACCAGCGCCCTAGCCAAATCATTTAAGTATGCCCTGAGCTACACCTGTGCCAAATTTGGCGCTTTTGGACAAAAGTGAACAAACACACCCTAAAATCTCCCTAAGGGCCCCCACTACTTATATTGCTTAGCTTGAATATAAGGACGGTGAGCTACAAGTTTTAGAAGAAGTGCGCTAAACAGATCAAGCTTTATTGAAACACTATAACAGCTAACATTTAGCACTATTGTTAAGTGCTAAACAAGAAATACAAACAATAATAAAACTTTTTACAGTCGCTCACTGTACAATGTCTGCTGTCACTGTAATGACAACTGTTTAGCTGTTCATATCTTCCCGTTTAAATGGATAATTAATCATAATCCACAAGAAGGGTTAAAAGGAAACCTTGCTGCTTACGGACACCGGCTTCGGTTGTTGAGTCTTTGTCTCTACATCCAGGTATAAATTAAATGTCACAGATGAACAACTTCCAGATTCATGGTTAAATACTCCTGTTATCTAGATGAGGGGCATGATTTATTAATCTGGATTCTACAATAACTTTGAAGAGCTGAGATGTGATGAAGCAGCAGCAGGACACCGGCCAGCTCAATGCGACAGCATAAGCTAGTTAGCTCTCAGCTATCAATGCACCACTAAGAAAATAGTTTGTCTGCGTTAGCGATTACAATAACAATATTTCTAATATTTGGTTAATATTCTGGTCATGTTATGCGGGTTTTGGATGATTATTCAGAGGGCTTTGTGGGTGGAATAGAAAACTTCCATTGCCTTAATTGTGTTCGGACATTTTATTTATTTACAACTTGGGATGCATTAAAAAAAATGTATGTGTTCATGTCTTACATAGGGATTGTGAATGATAGACAGCACATCTCTTTGTAGTTTAAGCATATTTCCAATATGGCTAATCTGATAACATTAACGTCCTTTCCCATTAAAAAATGACATAATCTAATCTAAACTGGTAAATGGGTTGTATTTGTATAGCGCTTTTCTACCCCTTTTTAAGGAGCCCAAAACGCTTTTACAGTATTTCCACATCCACCCATTCACACACACATTCACACACAATGGAGTTTATGAGGCCTCCATTGTTTATCTATAATAAACCTATAGATACTTGATAGTGCACATTGGAGCTACAAGTTATGCTTTTTCTTAGTGTCTCTCAGAGTCGTCATTCCATACTCAGAGGAAAAGGCGTTTTCAAGGACTGCTGACCAGACACAAAGAAAACCCCCCAAAAATAATAATACCAATAGTGTCATGACCTCCCTGACAGTGGTGGACTTAAATAAATAAATAAATGGGTTGTACTTGTATAGCGCTTTTCTACCTTCAAGGTACTCAAAGCGCTTTGACACTACTTCCACATTTACCCATTCACACACACACATTCACACACTGATGGAGGGAGCTGCCATGCAAGGCGCCAACCAGCACCCATCAGGAGCAAGGGTTAAGTGTCTTGCTCAGGACACAACGGACGTGACGAGGTTGGTACTAGGTGGGATTTGAACCAGGGACCCTCGGGTTGCGCACGGCCACTCTCCCACTGCGCCACGCCGTCCCTTCATCCTACTTCATCTCTTTTTTTCAAACAAAAATGCTTTGCTCTGATTAGGGGGTACTTGAATTTAAAAAAATGTTCACAGGGGGTACATCACTGAAAAAAGGTTGAGAACCACTGCTTTAACTGACAGAGGGGACTAGCAGCTAACTGTGTATATCAGGGGTGTCAAACAGAGGTTTTAATCAGGCCCACGAGATCAGTTCGCGAAGTATAAATAGGAGCTGAAATTTTGAATGAAAGAAACTGCTGTTCTAAATGTGTCCACTGGATGTCACAATAGCAATTCTTTGTATCCCCTGCTGAAATACCGCAAAACGACAGAGGGGGCAGACCAATGTGCCGCCCTAAATTCAATCTTTTTGACTGAATAACATCACATTAATACATGACAAATGCAGATAGAACACTATTAACTGCAACATGTAATTGTAGAAAGAAAAACAACAACAAACTTTCAGAAAGTACTTTGTCTGTATTTAAACAAGGAAACACTCTTACGTTCTCTTTATTTTTAGGTGATCATGCCATGATTTTACCAGTCTAGCCAACTTGGGAATATTTTTTCCTCCATGTGGCCTCTGAGCTAAAATGACTGTATATCCATGCACAGTGTGGCGCTGCAGCCCTAAATGTACTCTTTACCTCACTTGGGACAAATAAACTGGCATGCTAATCGCTAAACTAACTTAATACAACACTAAGAAATATGTTCTGCAAAGTTTAAGAAGTGTAGATAGTAGCGTGTTACATCAGAAAGTAAGCAGCTATTAATAGGAAATTAACAATTACAATATGTGTCAGACTATAAGGCGCACATCCTTTTTATTTTCTCAGAAATCGACACTGTGTATATGTATTAATTCTGGTTGTGGTACATGGTGTAATATTAGTAACCAGTATATGGCAGTAACACATAAGAGATATGCGTGGACTGCAGGTTGAAGCCCATTCAATAAATTACGCTAGCAAGTACGGCAAGCAAGCAAGATCAAAACTATGTTTCTGTTAGCATATTTAGAACATTACACACAGCACTCAAAAAATGTCAAAATGTTTTAGTGTGACTTTGGTAAGCTACAAAGCCACACTGCTTGATGGATTGTCTGAGCATTATGGCTACTGTAGTCAGACGTACGAGTATTATAGTGTATAAGGACCCCACAATGTCACCTATAAGGAGACATATCTAGTGTTTTATTTCAACCTATTACGCAACACCAACTTTTTGAACCTATTTGTTTCTGCTGTTTGTGTATTTAAAGTTAAAGTACCAATGATTGTCACACACACTCTTGGTGTGGCGAAATTATTCTGTGCTTTTGACCAATCACCCTTGATCACCCCCTGGGAGGTGAGGGGAGCAGCGGTGCCGCGCCCGGGAATCATTTTTGGTGATTTAACCCCCAATTCCAACCCTTGATGCTGAGTGCCATGCAGGAAAGGAATGAGTCCCATTTTTATAGTCTTTGGTATGACTCGGCCGAGGTTTGAACTCACAACCTACCGATCTCAGGGCGGATACTAACCACTAGGCCACCGAGTAGGTTTGGGATCTGGTAAAGTCGGGGAAAGTTGCGCGCGTCCACCATTGTAGTCCATGACGTATTCAATAAGCGCTTTCTTTATCCATTTGTTGTGGGGCATTAATCCTTCGCTGTTGTCATTTTTAATAAAATGTAACGTATAGCTGGAACTTAATCTCTCTATATACTCAAGGAAGCGCAAAAAAACAGCGACTGGAAGAAAACGCAGTCAAAGTGGAGCCACATGCATAAAACCACCCGCAAAACAGCGCATCCTGAAGATACATTAAGAAAGAAGCTTGAAGGTGGTCTGTAAAACATCGAACATTTATACCAAAGAACAACAATCACATGTTATGTAAACTACAAGGAAATGTTTAAAAAAGATCTGAATATGACTCCTTTAATGCACTTTATAATCCGGTGCACCCTTTGTATGAAAATAGCCCCGTTCGGCAATGTGACGTATAATCAGGTGCGCCTTACGGTCCGAAAAATACAGCTTAATAAGTCTAGAGAGGATAATATAACGGTGATCTGTTGCTGTGCCGTGGCCAGGGGGACACGTAAGGGGAGTGCAGATCGATCCATAAATTGGTGGTGTTGATATAAAGGGTAGTAAGAGTATATGATTGATACTAGAGTAATTAAAGCAATATTTCTATGGATACAAAATCAGTCTTGCTACTAGAGGTGTAATGGTACACAAACATTTCGGTTCGGTACGTACCTCGGTTTAGATTTCACGGTTCGGTTCACTTTCGGTACAGTAAGAAAACAAAATATAAACAATGGCTTTATCCTTTTTAACATTGGGAACACTATAATAATTCTGCCCACATTAGACCACATTAAACTGCCTCAAATTGTTGCTTTCATTAAATGGACAAAACCTTTCTTCTACATATAAAAAGTGCAACATTAAACAGTTTCCATTGAAACTGTTAAATGTCAACTCATCATGCTTAATTTATTACAGCATTTGGGAAGCCTGTAGTTGACTTTTATTATGTAAATATTGTATTTTTATCAACATGTGATAGCAGGGAACCTGCTATTCAAAACTAGGCTGCTACATTACTAATTATTCATGCAACTATAGCTAAAAAAATAGTACAATTGCAATAGGAGAGACTATTCATCCCTAAACAACAGAATTCAATGAAATAACAGACAGGGCTTTGCTGCCCCTAACACACACACACAGCAAAATGAGCTAACGTTAAGCTAAAAGCTAATTAGCCTTCATCTCAAGCCTATACTGTGAGCGAGCTGAGCTGCAGTTTAAGTTTCTAGAAGGTCAATGGGCTCATAGTGATGTTTGTAATAGTTGTGACTGGGAAGTGTTTAGTATAATTTGAGTAGAGTCCGCTCCTCCCCTGCTAAATGAATATCTTTGCTCGATGCTGAAGGATTGACTACATCATTAAGTCTGAATACGCACTGCTGATTGGCTGTTACATTGCTCTGAATACGCACTGCTGATTGGCTTTGTATGTAACCAATCAGATGGTTGTGTGGGCGGGACAATGAGGCAGAGACAGAGGCAGAAAGCAGAGCAGCTTGTGAAGACTTCTGCTTCCGAACTCGTTCGATACGCCCGCGTGACGAACCGAAACCCCCGTACCGAAACAGTTCAATACAAATACACGTACCGTTACACCCCTAGTTGCTACATTTTTGTTTACGTTTACAAAAGGATTTTAATGATTTGCCGGGCACAGGAGGACTTTGAGGGCAAAAATCAAGGATCTAAAAGAGTATTGGCTGGTAGTTTCTACTTTTGTTTAGTTATTGTGTACTATAAAATTTGCTTTGCTCAAACAATTGAATTTAATAAAATCAAATAAGGAACTAATTTAAATAGTGTTGATATTGTTAAACTGTCAACAGCGATTCGCATCATGTTATGCTTAATCATAAAAACATGGTAGTAGTATTTAATCCACCAATTCATTGTTTTCTTTTTCAATCGGCCAATAAAAGAAAGATTTGCGCATGTTTGAAAGTATTGTCATTGGTGTAAAGACAGGAGTATAAATTATGAAGCATCTAATTGTAAATATGCACAAATGGAAGAAAATTACACCAAACTGCCATGGGTTAAAATGATACCCCATATTCTTTCATTTTTGGTTTCGCCGACGTGAGTCAGCCAGTCAGAGTTGTGTCCGCTTCAAGCATACATTTGTGTTTGTTTAATGTTTTTTTTCCCGTGTGTGTAGTATTTTAGTTCTGTACAGTGCTCTTAATTTGAAGAAGATGGCGCCGCTGTAGTGGCTGCTGTTGGCAGGAGCTCTGTGCTCTTGTGTCATCCTTTTGTGTTTCCCTCTTGTTTTCATGTGTTATTTTATATATATATATAAAATATATATATATATATATATATATATATATATATATATATATATATATATATATATATATATATATATATATATATATATATATATATAAACACACACACACACACACACACACATCATTTTTGCCTTTTGTTCCGGGACCATTTAGGAATTTGTGACAAGGGGTGGCACTTTCGTGACTTCTGCGGTGCTTTTTTGTGGACTTTTGGATCTGCCTCCTGGGAGCCTTTTGGCCATGGAGACCAGCTGCTGGGTCTTTGCCAAACCAGAATCCTTTTGGAGAGACTGGAGGAAATGCGGATGAAGAGACAGGGCTGCGGAGCTAGCACGGAATGCCGAGATGGATAAGCTTCAGTGTGTTGGCTGAATGAGCAGATATCGGACACCTTAGTCTCCTTGGACGTATCCTCGCTCATCCATGCGAACTGGACACTGGCCGAGAGTTGGTTGGCGGCCAAGAGTGGAGTCGGCTCTCTTGGTTGCTTTGTTGGGTCTGCTCCTGTCTCTGACCATGCTCTCTCCACTCCAGCAGACAATGGGTTGGAGGCCACCACAGTGTATATGGCTATGGGTGTTTTTTTTCCCTTGCCCTCAGTCTGGACCCCCTCTCCAGGGGCCCAGGCTTAGACCGATTTTTTATTTTAATATTTTTATTTGTTTCTCCCATTTCCCCCCACTTGTTTACCTGTATCTCACCTTTTTTGTAAGGGGCGCCAGAAGTTGGCAGACCCGTCAGCGATTCTGTTCTGTCTCCCTGTAATGTTTGTCTGATCTTGAATGGGATTGTGCTGAACATTTTAATTTACCTGAAGGAACTCTTCTGAAGGAATAAATAAAGTAATATCTATCTATCTAACTATCCATCTATCTTGTAATGTCACTTTCCCTGTCTGCCACTGAGCGCGAGAAATCAAGCAGTATTTTAATAAAACTACCCAAAGTGTCCAACTTTTCCTTGCCGACACTAAATAAATGTGGTCTACAACAGCACCAGTCATCAGGAGCAGTATTGCTGCCTGTAAGATGCACAGGTGAAATGGAGAGCGACACATTTTATTACACATTTGTGAGTATTGAAGCAATCCCAATAGTAAACTATTGTAACCTTTGGTCTGGCAAGCTAAACAGAATAGTCAGGATAGTAGGCAGGCAAAAACTCAACCGGCACTTTTTTAAAGTCTCGTTTCTTGTTCTAACACGGCCATCATCATTGTCTCTCTTTTTCCCACCAGTCACACATTCCCAGCATTCATAATAATTACGGTACACCTTACATCCGGTCCAACTGTGGTAAAAACAAAAGGTCTCAGAAAAACATCTTACACTATAAAAATTTTGAATTATGTTCATATTTAATGTTTACAACATCTTGTGTTTGAGATTGTTTATAGGGTTAGGCAAAATAAGTGCTCCACTTCAGCAAAAAATTATTTCGGTCTGTAAAATTATCAATGTATGAATGTAAAACTGCTTGTTTATTTTGTTGACCACTGTCGGAAGAAATAATAAACTCATTAACTAACTAAAATTACAGTAAAAGGATCAATGATATCCATTACGCAGATTGAAAGCTTAAATATGCAGCCTGCATGGTAGTTTCAAGCAACAAATAGTAAATGACCATGTTGATTTTGTTACCTGGAGGGCCCCAATGACTAGCTTTGCCTTGGGCCCCCAAACAACAAAACACGTCCCTGCCCACAGGCTACCACACTCCTCAATTGTGTTTCGTAATGTGGGTGAGGCGGTTGTACATGCTAGTGATGGTAACTCACATTTATAGAGTAGATAAGGGCAGCAATTCCAAGGGGAAGGCAGCAGCACAACATGGTGAAAATGGAATAGCACAGGTAGTCGTTGACGGGGTTGGCCAACGGGCCTCGGGTCACAAACACCGTGGGCTGGACAGTGACCGTGCCCGGCTGGGGTGGATACTGCTGACCTGGCGTGTACTGCTGCTGTCCATACACAGCACTGCCATATGGTGGTGGATAGGGAGCATCCTGATTGTCACACAAAAGATAAATCATTTCCATGAGGCAGCCTTATTATACCAAGGAACAAATTAACTTTCAGAACACATGACGTGAACTTACAAATTCAAAGCCAATTAAAAATCTTTGTTCACACTTGTCATGTGATGAGCGAGGAAAATAAATTATCTTCTATATCATTATTACCACTTGGAATATTTGAATGTATTTTAAACACCAACAGTTCTGATAAATTAGCTTACATAAACAACACAGGTACTTTAACACAACTTACATGATTAATTTGATAAAGTGATCAATTAGTTTATTTTCATATCCAAGCACCACATTAGATAATTTATTATTAAAAAAATTAAATAAATATTTAATTGTTAGCTGCTTACCTGCGACTGAGGAGGATAACCATGTCCAGGCTGAGAGTATCCCTGCGTAGGTAGAGGGTAACCCGGCCCAAGCTGAGGGTTTCCTGGGTACGGGTTGTCCTGGTAGGGCGGAAGGGGCGCCTGGCCCATGGAAGACTTCTCTGTCGTCCATTCCTTGGGAGGGGCGCTGGGGTCCATAACGGTTTGCTTTCTTGACCACACGTTGCAACAAAAAAACAACAACAACCTTAAAGGTGTATAATTGTTCTTTTTAAATATATTTACTTTTTATCGGTCAAGATTTGACTGGCTGTTACTTGGAGAATTGACACGCTGAAATGGGCGTCGATTTTTTAAATAGGATGGTCTGCTGTTCAGTTCTCTGGATTGACGACACAGTTTCCTCTACAGACTTTCAAAATAAAAGCAACACCGACCGGCGATGGGCGCCCTCTTGTGTTTTATAGAATGTTTGGTTAATGATGACACGTCATGATAAAGAGCCACAAGCACCAAAGCCTTGGTGTTACTATACAATTATAAACTATATACTACACAATTTACATATATTTACTAAGAATTCAAGATGAAAAATGTGTGATTATGGGTAACTTGGAGATACAGGTAACTTGGGGATACAGCTAAAATTACAACAGATCAATAAAAAGAATCACTTAGATCCGATTATAATCTGAATTATAATTATTAAGACAACATCAGAATGAATTAGAAACATCACGTCGAAAACTGTTTCCGACTTTTTTGTTAGCGGCCTGTTGTTGTTGAGCTTGACAATATTCTCTCGCTGATCAAGAACACGCCAACGAGCGGGGGGAAGATGGCGATGAGATGGAGCCCTCATATCGTAAACAATTCATGGCTGCACTGTCCTGTACACTCAGTCACACACTACAGATGTTTACTGTGTTCTACAAGCCTTGACAAATAGTATTTCTCCACAAAAAGTGGAAAGGCAGCATTTTAGTCATTACTTGATGGCAAACCTTTAACTTGAACTATTGTACTTTAAATATTTGACGTATTTTAAATGTAATATTTATTCCAGTATTTCTTTAGTTTTATTCTGCTTTTTTTAAAAAGTGCATTTTAACCACTGTGCAGCATTTTGTGAAACTAAGTTTTTTTTTATTGTATAATGCAGTGGTTCTCAAATGGGGGTATGCGTACCCCTGGGGGTACTTGAAGGCATACCAAGGGGTACTTGAGATATTTTTCAAATATTCTAAAAATAGCAACAATTTCAACATCTTTTATAGATATATTTATTGAATAATACTTCAACAAAATATGAATGTAAGTTCATAAACTGTGAAAAGAAATGCAACAATGCAATATTCAGTGTTGACAGCTAGATTTTTTGTGGACATGTTCCATAAATATTGATGTTAAAGATTTTTTTTTTTTTGTGAAGAAATGTTTAGAATTAAGTTTATGAATCCCGATGGATCTCTATTACAGTCCCCAAAGTGGGCACTTTAAATTGATGATTACTTCTATGTGTAGAAATCTATTTATAAATGAATCACTTGTTTGTTTTTTAACAAGTTATTTGTATATATTTTTTCCTAATAGTTCAAGAAAGACTACTACAAATGAGCAATATTTTGCACTGTAATACTATTTAATAAATCAGAAACTGATGACATAGTGCTGTATTTTACTTCTTTATCTCTTTTTTTCAACCAAAAATGCTTTCCTCTGATAAGGGGGTACTTGAATTAAAACAATTTTCACAGGGGGTACATCACTGAAAAAAGGTTGAGAACCACTGGTATAATGGACTGGATTGGACTGATGTTTCGTCCACTAGATGGAGCCCAAATACCATTATTTGCTTTGTGTTTGTTCCATATACTACACTAACTGGGCAGGCACTTTTTTAATTCAATGCAAGTTTTCAAGCTGTTTGTTGAGAATACACAAAAATACATACGACCCCCCTTGGGTGCAATGAAGCCTTGAATGAGCAGCAGTCACAATAAAATACTGTAAGTTGGTGTTCTGCTGCCATCTGTTAACCAGATTTGTTTGATTCAGCCATCCCATTTAAACACAAGAATGCAACAGTTTTGTGTGTGATTTTAATGATTCTTTAATAACAGAAACATGACAGAGATTCCGTGTTTTTAAACCCCAGCATCCACCATTTTGCTCATTGAAGCTAAAACGTTCATAAATTATTAACTCTTAACATGTATGGCTACTTCTATTTGACATGAATATATGCACATTGTTAGGCTGCTTACAGTAACTTACGTCTAGCGCAACCTTTTTTCTATACACAAAGACACAACTACAAATAGTAGTGTGATACATTTGACACAACCTATTTAAAGGATTTTTGGTACTATGTTTGTGGAAAAGGTTGACTCGAATGACATGGTGTAATATTACGTGTGTGTACAAGGGTGTTTGCGTCCAACTGTGTATGGAAGAGTGGGCATTTGTCTGGTACAAAAAAATCACAAAAGACTGCCACATCTTACAACTTCCTGTTGTTTCCTGTAACAATGAAAAAGCTTCTGCTTGGGTCTCAAATGCTGCTGCTTCCTCAGAATCTGACTTCTGCGAGTCATTGTATTCTTGTCAACTTCTAGCAATCACAGGCATGACCTGGAGACAAATAGTAAGACATTTTTTATTACACATATTTATACTTTACTACAGGAGTTCTTAACCTTTTTTACCTCAGGGCCCAACTTTTCCACTAAACAGTGGGCCAGGACCGACTTAAATGATAACAATGAATTAGTAATCTTATTCTAGACTTTATTTGTATTCTATAATCATATAACCCTAATCCTAATCTTAATTTACAGTTTAACTGGTTCAACAATGTCAAATGAAAGCGTGTGTAAATCACAAAGATTATTATCAAGGCTTAGGTTAGGCTGTTTAGAAAAATAAGGTCAAATTAAATACACTGCAAAAGAAGAGATTCAAAAACATACAATTACTCAGTGCAAAAATAAATAAATTGAACTAAATAAATAATAATTTTCAATGTATCCATCCATCCATTTTCTACCGCTTGTCCCTTTTTGGGGTCACGGGGGGTGCTGGAGCCAATCTCAGCTGCATTTGGGCGGAATGTGGAATACACCCTGGACAAGTCGCCACCTCATTGCAGGGCCAACACAGATAAACAGACAACATTCACACACTAGGGCCAATTTAGTGTTGCCAATCAACCTATCCCAAGGTGCATGTTTTTGGCGGTGGGAGAAAGCCTGAGTACCCAGAGGGAACCCACGCAGTCATAGGGAAAACATGCAAACTCTACACAGAAAGATCCCAAGCCCGGTATTGAACTCAGGACTTTTCAGGACCTTCGTATTGTGAGACACATACACTAACCCCTGTTGCACCGTGCTGCCATATTCAATGTAAATGTTTCTTAAATCAACTGTCATAAAAATTTGAGTGCAAATGAAATTACAGCTTCATCACTTTAGTCATAATTTTTGCACTTAAGAAACTTCTGTATGCCTTTAGATCCAGACTTCTTCTGTTATTCTGATATTGTCATTACTGCATCAAGTGGTGGAAAAGGGTATTACAGCTGAGTACCACTGCGGCCCATACGGACCACAGCTGACAAACACAATCATTTTTGGCGGTTCTCTAAGGGGCGCTTACGGCCCAACTATGGGTTCTATGGTTAAGAAAAATGCTTTACTCTATTACTTGCTCATAAATCAATAGTTTCATCATAGTCATTCACTATAATGTCACAGAGGGTAACTTAGATCTGTATATCATTTATGTTAACTATTTTAGGATTAATTGCACTTTTTGCAGTTGGGCTAGACCCCTATATTCCTTCATGCCCTGATCTTAGATTTCAATGAAGAGTGGAAGCTGTAATAGCAGTAAAGTAGAAACAAACTCAATACAATGTGTTTTGCTATTTTACTATTTGTAATGCAGTCGGTGTTACATAACAGGTTGCTTCAAAGCACCTTTCTCTCCCTGCGAGGCACCACCTGTTGAACCGCGAGGACCAGGTCGCTTCTCTTCAACATTAAGCCACTCTCCATACTGTGTCAGTGTGTTTGACATGAGGCAATTCACAGTGAAAAAGGTGGACAATTAAAATATAATGAGCCTCTAGCAAGATAGCGAATGGGTGGGGAAATCGCCAATGTTTCAGCAGGAGTATTTTGTTGTACACAAGTAAAGTATACTGTACATATGGGTTATTGTGTGGAATTATTTGAATTCTAGAAGGCACATTGTCCACGTGTGTGGTAGCTGTGCACACATTACCTTGGTCGGCAAGCATTGCCTGAGTATTGCTTCCTGTCCTCCTCCTGCGGTGAAATGAGCACACAACGGGAAACACAACATTTAGTTTGTAGCTGTTATACACTTTCCAAATTATATGCAAGTGTTAGACTCCAAATATTACCTTTTGTCCTGCTTGAACTTACACCTGCAGTGGCCACCTGAACCAAGAGAAATAACAATTGCATGACAGTCCGTGTCCAGGAGTGAAAATAATTGCATATTATGCATCATATCTTACTGAAAAGGATGGTAATGCCAATGAGACAAAGGACAGCTGCCAAAATCAGACCTCCGACACGCAGTCTGTGGTAGTCTGTGAAAACACATCAGGGTTTCCATCAGATGATACAGAAACATACTGTAGAGTTTTATATAATATTGTTGACAATGAAGGTTGAATCAATTTTAGTGCAAATGTACATTCAGAAATACTTTAGGTACTGCTTGTCTTTGGGACTGTCCATTAAACTTGTACATTTTTATTTTTACTGGCATCTCAAAATGATTACTCTATACTGTGGTATTCTTTCAAAATGTTGTTCAGTTCATAAAAACATGTTTAAATAAGATAAAAAGTGTGTGTTACTTGTAGGGCTGAGTACCTTTTCACCTTTCACATTTGAACCGATGCTATGCAAATACCTGTACTCACTCTGTACTAATTTTCTGTACTTTTGTGTGTTAATAAAAGATAATTGTTTGATAATAACATATTTTTAATGTAACATTTACGAGTGAGCTGTTTAAGATAATTGTACTGGCCTGTTGTCATATATTGTTTTACGATAACATTTCTAAATCTCATTTGCAAGTATTACATAGTACAGTGGTTCTCAACCTTTTTTCAGTTATGTACCCCCTGTGGATTTTTTTTTAATTCAAGTACCCTTTAATCAGAGCAACGCATTTTTGGTTGAATAAAAGAGATGAAGAAGTAAAATACAGCAATAGGTCATCAGTTTCTGATTTATTAAATTGTGTAACAGTGCAAAATATTGCTCATTTGTAGTGGTCTTTTTTCAACTATTTGGAAAAAAAGATATTAAAATAACAAAAAACTTGTTGAAAAATAAACAAGTGATTCCATTATAAATAAAGATTTCTACACATAGAAGTAAATACCTCTATTATAATCCCCTCTTTGGGGATTGTAATAGAGATCCATCTGGATTCATGAACTTAATTCTAAACATTTCTTCACAAAAGAAGAAATATTTAACATCAATATTTATGGAACATGTCCACAAAAAATGTAGCTGTCAACACTCAATATCGAATTGTTGCATTTCTTTTCACAGTTTATGAACTTACATTCATATTTTGTTGAAGCATTATTTAATAAATATATTCATTAAGTATTTTTGAATTGTTGCTATTTTTAGAATATTTAAAAAAAATCTCACGTACCCCTTGGCATACCTTCAAGTACCCCCAGAGGTACGCATACTCCTATTTGAGAACCACTGACATAGTAGACTTCGTATGTAGTTGCAAGGCCAAGACATTAGATGGCAGTGGTGTATAGGCTACAGCAGTGATGGGCAAGCTACTTTGAAAATGTTGTAAACTAATCTACAATTTACTCTCAATTAAATGTAACTACGGTGCAGGGGAAGCTATCCCCAGAGAATTGTAGCAAGCTTCACCACAAGCTACAAAGCAAAAGTAGCTTGCTACATCAAAGCTACATTTAACAACATTAAATATATGGCTTTGCATATATAATATCAATGCTGATGCAACTGAGAGTGTACAAGTGGAACCACAAAGGGTTCATTACTATAAACTAGCGGTGTAATGCTAGGAGTATTTGTATTGAACAGTTTCGGTACGGGGTTTCGGTTTGGTACAGGGGTGTACCGAACGAATGTCTAAGCTAACGTCTTAACAAGCTGCTTTGCTACTTCTGCCTCTGTCTCAGAACCCAGCATTGTCCCACCCACACAACCATCTGATTGGTTAAATATATAGCGGTAACAGCCAATCAGCAGTGCAAATTCAGAGCGGTAACAGCCAATCAGTAGTGTGTATTCAGAGCGCATGAAGTAAATGCTTCAGCGTCGAGCAGATAGGTGTTTAGCAGGTGAGCAAAAGGCAGCGTATTCTCCACAAATGACAAAAAACACCTCCCAGCCAACTACTACTAATATTACTATGAGCCCATTGAGGTGAAAGCTAATGACATTTTAACGTAACGTTAGCTCATTTTGCGGTGTGTGTGTGTGTGTTTGTGCGTGCGTGCGTTTGTGTGTGTGTTTTACGGACAGAAAAGCTTTGAATGGCAGGGTCCTTGCTATCACATGTTGATAAAAATATATAATTTACATAATAAAAATCAACTACAGGCTTCCAAAATGCTGTGATAAATTAAGTATTATGGTTCAAATCCAGGCTCGGGATCTTTCTGTGTGGAGTTTGCATGTTCTCCCCGTGAATGCGTGGGTTCCCTCCGGGTACTCCGGCTTCCTCCCACTTCCAAAGACATGCACCTGGAGATAGGTTGATTGGCAACACTAAAATTGGCCCTAGTGTGTGAATGTGAGTGTGAATGTTGTCTGTCTATCTGTGTTGGCCCTGCGATGAGGTGGCGACTTGTCCAGGGTGTACCCCGCCTTCCGCCCGATTGTAGCTGAGATAGGCGCCAGCGCCCCCCGCGATCCCGAAAGGGAATACGCGGTAGAAAATGGATGGATGGATGGAGTTGACTTGAAACTGTTTGATGTTGTACTTTTTATATGTAGAAGAATAGTTTTGTCATTTTATTTAATGTGAGCAACAATTTGAGGCTGTTTAATGTTGATTAATGTGGACAGAATTACGATAGTGTTCCCAATGTTAAAAGGATAAAGCCATTATTTACAAATTTGGTAAATAAATAACCAAAATATTTTTATTTTGTTGTTTTCTTACTGTACTGAAAATTAACTGAACCGTGACCTCTAAATCGAAATACGTACCGAACCGAAATTTTTGGGTACCATTACACCCCTACTATAAACTATATGTCATTTCACTGGAGACACCTTACAACTACCTCTAGGGGTCCCCGCACCCCAATATGTATTTATGTTGTTTGCCTTTTGTTTAGTCCACCCCTATAATGTTATTAATTTGTTCTACTTAAAGTAAAAAACAATATCTATACATGTGTATCTTGAAATAAAAACAATGACTTGTGTGTTAACAGGTAATGGTTATGTGCAGTGAAACGTTTCATGAACTCAATTCCCCTTAATGTGTGTTACTATATTAGTGTTCCACGTATTCGATGAGGAGAACAATTATGATTTTGGTTTACAGAATAAACAACTAAAAACGTTTTGGAGATTGTTTTTGCTAAACACATACTGTACATTTGTCTAAATATGGCCAAAGATACACATTATTGCGGGTTTCCTGCATGTCATCTTCATTACTAAAAGAAAAATTCAATCTGCAGATGTGAATTCCTTCGCCTTTTTCAAGTATGTTTTATTTTGAGTCGTCAGCTTGAAGCGTACTTCTGTCTCTGACTCCTTCATCACGTGACATAAGTGTGTGTCTGTTATGATTTTGCTTACTAGTTTGGATGCCTCATCTTGCTTCTGATTGGCCAGTCAGTAATGTTTCGCCCTGACCTTAGCCAATTGTGACTCATCATGCAAATACAAATATCATGGATTTTCTCCATATGTATGAATGTTTTCATATTTATCCAGGTCATTGTATTTTCTCAATATTTTTCTCTCTTTGTAGCTTGTAGCTCTGATGTAAGCTACCTAGCTACGTGGGTCTAAAAGTAGCTAAGCTACAGGAAAAGCAACTTGTTAAAAATGTAGCTAAACTACACCCAGTCTACTTAAAAATGTAGTTAAGCTACATGGTTTAGCTACATGTAGCTTGTTAATGCCCATCACTAGGCTAAAGTGTGTTGCCAAGCTAAGAAGTAGTCTTTGCCAGGAAGTTGGATGTGCCAGTTTTGTTTTATGATGCACCCTACAAAGTGTTTATACTGTAAGTATTGCACTTTTTACACGCTTGCTGTTTAATTGTAATGTGCATCTTAGTTGTAGTTTTAATTTCAAAATTTGAAGGTGTTGAAATTGCCATGTAAAATCAGTAATGCTAATCAGTAGCATGTATAGAGCAAAGCCAATTTTAATTAGCATCAATATAACACATTTTGGAAGAGTGGAGCCTTACTTTACGTTTGAGCATTTTCTATGATGCATTATCTAAATGCGGTACACTGCTCCAATACTTACACATCTCATCGTATTTCTCACTTGTCCATCAAGACCCCAGTGATAAATATGATCCATTCCATTAGATAATAGATAATGATCATTCAAACAAGTAGATAGAAAAACATCAATTACCAAAGGTAAATGGGTCCTCTTCAGCTGTAACGACAAAACATTTTTTTTTTTTAAGTTATTAGAGCTGTATGAGTGTTAGGTACAATCACATACATAAGCATCCAAATACCAAACAGTGACAAGATAAAGTCAACAGTACAAAGTAAGACAAGCACGCTCCATGGTCTAGTTTGATTCCCTCACAAATGATTGACCATCAATGGACACTGCAGTGTGCATTTTCTGCATATTATCACCACAAAATAGTGGTACCTTTTTTGATATTTGACCGTTTAAACCTTTACATAAAGTTAATTGACATAAGTAAAATGACTGATAAAAAAATCAAGTAAACTTACAATTATTTTCTTCAGCAAACGCCAGGGAGACGACTGCAAAAGATCAAAGAGAGAAGCACAAATTAGTTTCAGACTATTCACATGGGTGATGTGGATTCATTTTTAATAATTATGATCTCATATAAATCATTTGAATCCATATCCGTTGTTTCATTTTGTACGATCAAAGAGGGACAAGAAAGAAGAAGGATGTGAGCAAACAAATGTGTTAGTAATTGCTATGAAGAGGAAAAGGGGTAGGGATTAATAAACTCATCTTCTTCCTACTCCTTTTTGGACATGTCAAGAGAAAATGGAAATCATATTGTAACTGTATGAAGGTTCGAAATAAACTTCAACCATAATAACTATAACCTTAACGTGTTTATTCAACGCCTCTAATATCATGTTCATGTTTTGCTATGCAAACATTTATCCACATTAATGAGGACCTGACTTGTTACTCTTTATGTGTTAAAAATGTGCTCTTCTAAGCCGGGAGTGCTTCTGCAGGTCGACTGTTACGTCACGTATTTTGTTTTATTTACATTTAGTATTAAAAGGGCCCAACATGCTGTTTAACGTCTTCCATATTGACTTGTTTCAATCTGCAGCCTGTCTCTACTAAATCAACTGCTCATTAATGCATGTGCGACAGTAACACTTCTTGGACTAACTGCCCTAAGTAGTTCCTTGTCGATATAAATGTTGATATCATTTAAGAATTTGCAATACAGTCAAACCGCAACTTAAGACTGTTTTGAGATAAGAGGTGTCTCACAGCTAATTGTTACGCTTTAAATTGCATGCAAACATTTGAGTTACAAGCATTCCACCATGAAAATCAAATTTACCCCCGGGGATCAATAAAGTACTATCTAATTTAATCAAATGTCACAGTAAAACCTGTAAGATCTGCAAAAAATATCTGTTCTTACTCACTAGCATTAGCTTACAGTTCGGGATCGATATAATCTTGTTTTCCAAGCATAGGATGGAAGAACATGCATGTGAAGGACAGTGCTGAGAAGAAGTGGATGATATTCAGTGAATTCAAGAATTAAATAATCAAAAACATGACAGAGCATGTCGCCAACTTGGCAAAGCATTTTCAGCGTATCACTGCTAGTCTGCAACATATTGAAGCAGAAAGAGTATAACACCAGTCAAACATTTTTAAATAATATCAAGAGGAGACATTTGTCCATGAAAATATAGAAAAGCTACTGATGGTGTTTTTGATGGAGAAGCAGCTAAAAGAAGATTCCATACAATTCCACTCTACAAAGTAAATACCGTATATTATATTTAAATTTCTTCACAAAACTACTGTAGTTGTTTGTTGTACATTCTATTTTGTTTGTATACATTATTTTTTAATCTAAAAGGTTTTGGTTTTGTTTTTAAAAAGGTATGTTACGTAGTAAAATTGGGCTGTTTAGGGGTTGCAAGCACCAATTAAATTGTTTTCAATCAATTTCATAGATAAACGTTTATTCGAGATACAATTGTTTTGTGTTAAGCGCTCCGTCACAGAACTAATTAAGCTCTTAAGCGGAAGTACTACTGTACTACATATGTTGGCACACTGACTTGCACAGAAGTTTTAAAAAGGCCCACGCTTGCCTGCATTATAGAGGGCAACGGATTTTGAATAGATGATGCATGAACATGAAACAAAGCTTTATGGGAATAACTTTTCATTTACTTTACTCACCTGTCATCAACACCAAAGCACAGATTTTTGACATCTTCTCACCTGTTGCTCTTCTGCCTGAGAAGACAATTAAAAGTCAGTCATATGAAATGATTAACTCCACAATGAATTAAACAGGGACATTTTTGTTACGCACAGTCAACATAGAAGCATCATTCAAATAAATTGTGCTACATATGCATCATTTCAAATGAATTGTGCTAAAATTATGTGTTGAGGATGGATGGATGGATAGATAGATAGTTATGTGGGACATGCACAGAGAATGAAAGAAGTGGGCTCTGAGCACAGACACATATTGTAACATCCCATAAACTCACAACGAGGTGCATTCACAAACACCGGAACTCTGAACAGTACAACATTATTCACATGAATCTTTTACCCCTCACCTATGCAGCGCGCCTAAGAGAATGCCACCCTTTACAATGGCCCATGTGGCATGAACGCTATATAACCTACATCAGTGATTCTCAAACTGTGGTACGGGTGTTGTGCACTCTCCCACTCACCATCGTGATTTAAACACTATAATTTGTCTATAAATTGTTATAACTATATATCTGCTAAACATTGTAACCCTATTAACATTAAAGGAAACAACACACTGGTCTTTCCTTGTCTCCCACTGTGGTTCCAGTGAACACAAGTGCTACATAAGCTTCATCACATTCTGGTAGGCAACAAAAGCATGTTCCCTAAGGTCACATGCGCCCCCCCTGGCATCGCTTTGAGTCATGTAAAAGCCTTGTCTTTTTAACTATGCGCATATTACATTAAATATTAATTATGCATATCCCCATACACTGTAGATGTCTGATGCCTCCATCTAAATATTTTTTTCCACATTTAACTTTCCCAGGTGACACAAATCCATCACAACATTAGACTGTATTAACCCCTCAAACATTATTCTTGTCTCAAATACTTCTTTAGTCATATAATTTTTTTAATATTTAAAGTGTATCGACGTGAGCTTTTACTGCACAAGTTGTGACAACTGCAATTAGATTCTGGTGTGTCCGATCCACTTTGTGTCTATGCAACGATGACAAGTGCAAAATGTAACACAAGACACCTTCTACATCACTGCAGTGATTTTCCACTGCTGCTCTTCTGTGCTCGACACACTCTTTCTCACTAAGGACCAAACACACCTGTGCCTGTTTTCATGCAGCACTTACATCATTTCATACTTGGATAACTTCTGTAAACTTTTTTTTTTAATCTACACCTGTACCACGATTTGAGAAAGGTCATTATGATCGACAAACACACAAGTGAATTTACACAATCAGTGTACAAATTCTAAATAACTGCAAAGAGGAAAGTTTAACATTTAAGGTTCCATATGATAAAAAAGGAGGGTGTGGGAGAAATAATCTGCTGCTGGTATTACAAGCTTGGCAGAAAGATGGAAAAGAAGAGCGGGGCAAGTGATTCTCTCCTAGTGCCTCTCCACAGCAACCCGTGGCAAAGCAGTGGGAATGCTGAGCATGGGAAACAAGCCAACAACCACTAGAGGATGGTTCACCTCAGGAGAGAACGTGCAAACATTGGGGAGTGCAATGAGGAGGAGACTGAAACACGAGAGAAAAGGGCAGGGGGAGAGGAGAGGACCCAGAGGACAAACTGCAGGTGAAAGGCTGTGTGCGGCTGAGAGGACAAAGAAGAGTTGTGTGCGTAGTGGTTGAAGGGGTGGCGCCTATGTCCTCTTGTTTGAAGATCTAAATCATTGTTAGTTTAAGGTAAAGCCAGGAAGTGAGAGCGACAGCAATATTTTCAAATAATGTGTTTTAGGGCGAGGTCACACTGGGCAATTTCTACCATGCTTGGGCCCGTTTTACACTGAAAGTCTGCTTCTTTTTTTTTTTACAAGTGCATGCACGCTTACTAATGCTTAGGCGCACAACCTGATCATGTTCTATAATCGCACTGTACCTTTGCACGGTACTACGGACCTGGTCCAGTGTGAGTGCACACTATATAGCCAAAGAAAGGGGGTTGCATAAACAGGTGTCGTACAAAAATCCAAAACAAGGCATATGGTTGAGTGTTTTAATCAGACACCAAATACTTCCACAGAAGGACACAAGTCATTGCATGAAAAGAAAACATTTCTAATAAAAAATATTTAACATATTTTAATGGGATATTATTGATAATTTATTCAAATATTTAAGAGTGGTTGTTTTCAAATGAGCCACTGAGGACACTTGGAGGTCACCGTGTCCTCATCATGGCCCACAATCCCTCTGGAGACATGTCTCCTGCTCTGCCTGGGCTCAGGATAAAGACTTTTCTGTTCTGGCTCTGTCATGCTCTGTCTTCGACTGTGCCCTTTTTTGGATTTCAATCTTTTTTGCTGTTTTTTTCTTTTATATTCATTCATCCCTTTCTAGTACACTTTTACTATAACAGCACAGAAACACAGTAGTTTAGTTTGATACAGTATGATAATTTTTCACTTGTAGTTCTAAAAAGTATCAAATTAACAAACTAGCCGTGCCTTTAGTTGATATGATACCAACAGAAATGAGTTAAACACACTAGTCAATTGATTGGTTGACAGAAAATGTCCACTTGTGTATGACAGCAACAATGGAATGGGAGCAACACAAAGCTCCAACAAAGCATTTATTCTAAGAATTACTCACATGACCAAGAGGAAGTTACACTGCTGGATGTCCTCTCATGTCATCCTTTGTTTACTGTTCTTTGGCAATTCATTGGTGGGCTACATTGTGGTGTTGCAATGATGCCACACTATTTGCATAGCTGACACTCCACAATGGAAACACAAACCACATGAGGGTGTACCAGTGCATACAGGTTGCAACTTGTTGAACATAAACAGTAGCAATTGGTGGAAATGTGGCGTTATGTACCCACTATTGCTCATATTCACACTCTACCCATGAGAATGCCCAATCAGTGAGACTGTAACAATACTTTAATACGCTTATGTACGAGTCTGTGCTACAACCCATTCAATTCCCATGACCACAAACAAATACATGGGTGGCAGTGGAGGAAAGGTCACCAGATCAACTTTTACATAACATTTGACTTGTTAAGACTCTTAACAAATAACTATGGCATGTTGCAAAGAGTTACACTGGAAAGGGTTAGGACATTGACTTCCGAATAAATATCAAAATGCTTTGGAATTGGACACAAAGGTTGGTCCTTTTACATACACACACAAATACATCAAGTTGAATGTGGTACTAATTACTCAAATGTTATCAAGTTAACAGCACTTATGACAAAAATGTATAAGTACCTTTTGTTAATACTTTATTTGTGCATGCATGATAAGAAATGAGATGGAATGTGTTGTGCACAATATCTGACTCACATTGTTGTTACTATTTTTCCCTCATTACACCCACCCACTTAAATACTGGACAACGACCGGTATGCTTGCATGTGTTCCTGTTGTGCACTACAAAGACAGCTGTTGTCCTGTGGCATGTTTTATTCCCAAATTAGCAACACTGAATTCCAGGCTTCACGGTGGGAGAGGGGTTAGTGCGTCTGCCTCACAATACGAAGTTCCTGCAGTCCTGGGTTCAAATCCAGGCTTGGGATCTTTCTGTGTGGAGTTTGCATGTTCTCCCCGTGAATGCGTGGGTTCCCTCCGGGTACTCCGGCTTCCTCCCACTTCCAAAGACATGCACCTGGGGATAGGTTGATTGGCAACACTAAATTGGCCCTAGTGTGTGAATGTGAGTGTGAATGTTGTCTGTCTATCTGTGTTAGCCCTGCGATGAGGTGGCGACTTGTCCAGGGTGTACCCTGCCTTCCGCCCGATTGTAGCTGAGATAGGCGCCAGCGCCCCCGCGACCCCGAAAGGGAATAAGCGGTAGAAAATGGATGGATGGATGGAATTCCAGCTTTTGACACAAGGCTGAGATAAAAGTTGAACTTATACTTCACTCGATGCTGCTTCATTTAGTCGATACATGACTTTGAGAACTCTTTAGATATGTGAATTCCTAATTAAGCAGCCAAATAAAGTGATTACTAGTAACAAAAGGGTAGATGGGCTGGATGAATGATTAGTAAACATCCAGATAATCAAAAGTTATAAATGAAAAGTGTGATCCGAAGGAAATGATGGTTTGAGACAAGGAGAAATAGGAGGAGGCGTTTGTGAAAGGAAAAAAAGGGACAGAGTCATAGGAAAGAGGGAGTGGAGCATACTAAGGCAATGAGTCACATAACACATTGCTCGAAATTATCCTCCATGCACATAAATCCTTCCATAAGCTCAAATCAGATTCAAGCAAACATATGATAATTTAAATCTACATTTAACGCATTTCCTTTTGGTCTTCATCTATCTATCCATTTCCTACCGGTGGACCCTCTCAGGGTCGCAAGGGGGGCTGGAGCCTATCCCAGCTGCAATCAAGCGGAAGGCAGGGTACACCCTGGACAAATCACTATCTCATAATATTGGATATGCTTTGGTGTAAATGTTAAATACATTTTCTCCACAGTCACATTTATAACCATCCTTCCATCTTCTTCCGCTTATCCGAGGTCGGGTCACGGGGGAAAAAGCCTAAGCAGGGAAACCCAGACTTCCCTCTCCCCAGCCACTTCGTCTAGCTCTTCCCGGGGGATCCCGAGGCGTTCCCAGGCCAGCCGGGAGACATAGTCTTCCCAACGTGTCCTGGGTCTTCCCCGTGCCCTAAACACCTCCCTAGGGAGGCGTTCGGGTGGCATCCTGACCAGATGCCCGAACCACCTCATCTGGCTCCTCTCGATGTGAAGGAGCAGCGGCTTTACTTTGAGTCCCTCCCGGATGGCAGAGCTTCTCACCCTATCTCTAAGGGAGAGCCCCGCCACACGGCGGAAGAAACTCATTTCGGCCGCTGGTACCCGTGATCTTATTCTTTCGGTCATGACCCAAAGCTCATGACCATAGGTGAGGATGGGAACGTAGATCGACCGGTAAATTGAGAGATTTGCCTTCCGGCTCAGCTCCTTCTTCACCACAACGGATCGGCACAACGTCCGCATTACTGAAGACGCTGCACCGATCCGCCTGTCGATCTCACGATCCACTCTTCCCTCACTGGTGAACAAGACTCCTGGGTACTTGAACTCTTCCACTTGGGGCAGGGTCTCCTCCCCAACCCGGAGATGACATTCCACCCTTTTCCGGGCGAGAACCATAGACTCGGACTTGGAGGTGCTGATTCTCATTCCGGTCGCTTCACACTCGGCTGCGAACCGATCCAGCGAGAGCTGAAGATCCCGGTCAGATGAAGCCATCAGGACCACATCATCTGCAAAAAGCAGAGACCTAATCCTGCGGTTACCAAACCGGAACCCCTCAACGCCTTGACTGCGCCTAAAAATTCTGTCCATAAAAGTTATGAACAGAATCGGTGACCAAGGATAGCCTTGGCGGAGTCCAACCCTCACTGGAAATGTGTTCGACTGACTGCCGGCAATGCGGACCAAGCTCTAGCACTGATCGTACAGGGAGCGGACCGCCACAATAAGACAGTCCGATACTCCATACTCTCTGAGCACTCCCCACAGGACTTCCCGAGGGACACGGTCGAATGCCTTCTCCAAGTCCACAAAGCACATGTAGACTGGTTGGGCACACTCCCATGCACCCTCAAGAACCCTGCCGAGAGTATAGAGCTGGTCCACAGATCCACGACCAGGACGAAAACCACACTGTTTCTCCTGAATCCGAGGTTCGACTATCCGGCGTAGCCTCCTCTCCAGTACAACTGAATAAACCTTACCGGGAAGGCTGAGGAGTGTGATCCCACAATAGTTGGAACACAGCCTCCGGTCCCCCTTCTTAAAGAGAGGAACCACCACCCCGGTCTGCCAATCCAGAGGTACCGCCCCCGATGTCCACGCGATGCTGCAAAGTCTTGTCAACCAAGACAGCCCCACTGCATCCAGAGCCTTAAGGAACTCCGGGCGGATCTCGTCCACCCCTGGGGCCTGAGGAGTTTTTTAACTACCTCAGCGACCTCAGCCCCAGAAATAGGAGAGTCCACCACAGATTCCCCAGGCACTGCTTCCTCATAGGAAGAGGTGTTGGTGGGATTGAGGAGGTCTTCGAAGTATTCCTTCCACCTATCCACAACATCCGCAGTTGAGGTCAGCAGAACACCATCCGCACCATACACGGTGTTGATAGTGCACTGCTTCCCCTTCCTGAGGCGGCGGACGGTGGTCCAGAATCGCTTCGAAGCCATCCGGAAGTCGTTTTCCATGGCTTCCCTGAACTCCTACCATGTCCGAGTTTTTGCCTCAGCGACCGCTGAAGCCGCACACCGCTTGGCCTGTCGGTACCTGTCCACTGCCTCCGGAGTCCTATGAGCCAAAAGGACCCGATAGGACTCCTTCTTCAGCTTGACGGCATCCCTCATCGCTGGTGTCCACCAAGGGGTTTTAGGATTTCCGCCCTGACAGGCACCAACTACCTTGCGGCCACATCTCCGATCAGCCGCCTCGACAATAGAGGTGCGGAACATGGTCCACTCGGACTCAATGTCCAGCACCTCCCTTGTGACATGTTCAAAGTTTTTCCGGAGGTGGGAATTGAAACTTTCTCTGACAGGAGACTCTGCCAGATGTTCCAAGCAGACCCTCACAATATGTTTGGGCCTCCCAGGTCTTTCCGGCATCCTCCCCCACCATCGCAGCCAACTTACCACCAGGTGGTGATCGGTAGAAAGCTCCGCCCCTCTCTTCACCCGAGTGTCCAAAACATAAGGCCGCAAATCCGATGACACAACTACAAAGTCAATCATGGAACTGCGGCCTAGGGTGTCCTGGTGCCAAGTGCACATATGGACACCCTTATGTTTTAACATGGTGTTTGTTATGCACAAACTGTGACGAGCACAAAAGTCCAATAACAAAACACCACTCGGGTTCAGATCCGGGCGGCCATTCTTCCCGATCACGCCTCTCCCCATTCTTACCGATCACGCCTCTCCAGGTTTCACTGTCGTTGCCAACGTGAGCGTTGAAGTCTCCCAGTAGGACAAGGGAATCACCCGGGGGAGCACTTTCCAGTACTCCCTCGAGTGTTCCCAAAAAGGGTGGGTACTCTGAACTGCTGTTTGGTGCGTAAGCACAAACAACAGTCAGGACCCGTCCCCCCACCCGAAGGCGGAGGGAGGCTACCCTTTCGTCCACCAGGTTGAACTCCAACGTGCAGGCTTTGAGCCGGGGGAAACAAGAATTGCCACCCCAGCCCGTTGCCTCTAACTGCCGGCAACGCCAGAGTGGAAGAGGGTCCAATCCCTCTCGAGAGAAGTGGTTCCAGAGCCCTTGGTGTGCGTTGGGGTGAGTCCGACTATATCCAGCCGGAATTTCTCGACTTCGCGCACTAGCTCAGGCTCTTTCCCCCCCAGTGAGGTGACGTTCCACGTCCCAAGAGCTAGCTTCTGTAGCCGAGGATCGGACCACCAAGTGCCCTGCCTTCGGCTGCCGCCCAGCTCACATTGCACCCGACCTCTATGGCCCCCGCTATGGGTGGTGAGCCCATTGGAGGGGTGACCCACGTTGCCTCTTCGGGCTGTGCCCGGCCGTTCCCCATGGGAACAGGCCCGGCCACCAGGCGCACGCCATCGTGCCCCACCTCCGGGCCTGGCTCCAGAGGGGGGCCCCGGTGACCCGCGTCCGGGCGAGGGAAATCTGGGTCCATGCTTTTTCTTCTTCATAAAGGTCTTCGAGCTGCTCTTTGTCTGATCCCTCACCTAGAACCTGTTTGCCTTGGGAGACCCTACCAGGGGGCATAAAGCCCTCGGACAACATAGCTCCTAGGATCATTGGGACACGCAAACTTCTCTACCACGATAAGGTGGCAGCTCGGAGAGGAGATTTATAACCTTCTACCTTAATTTGTCTGCAAACAGTTAATGTGTGGAGGCGTTCCCTTTAGATGCAAATGAACCGCTCTATGTTCAGTCCTCTCCAGAAGTTTCAGAAATAATACCTTAAAAATGTACACTGTTTAATATATATCTTGAAAACAAAAATTTTTTGGGGATGGTTATGCACATTCTCAAGCTGCTTTTACCAGCATTTAACTCACTGTATGTTGCAGGTCCGTGTAATTGTGTGCATGCCACGATTAGAAAAAATATTAAAAATAACACCCAAATAACACAACCCACAAATCTGTGAATACATCTGTTCAATTTAATTGTTCTTATTTTCTTGTTCAGGGTATTACATGTCAATTTTGTGCATGTGATATTGGAAAAATAGTCGTCCCCAACCTTTTGTGGTCAATCAATGAATATATTTTCTTTTTGAAGGCCTATTTCTTAAACATGCACATTTTTGGAGAACATTTTGGTGTCTGTTCACAAAGTATGGGACGGTGCAAAATCTAAATGGTAAAATCCCAAAGAGGAGTTTAGAATATTTTTTCACCAGAGTTTTGAGGCTAAACCAACTCTGTTCGGGCTAAATGTGAACAATACAGTCCCGCCTAAAATGTTGTGGACAATTAAACACAGAAAAATCTTTCTAAAATCAAGGACATTTAATTATTCCCTTTTAAAACAATCTTGAATTGATACCTATCACTTGGAAGGCAAACTTACTGAGCACAGATCGATATACTTGAAATTCACGAATATAAGTCAATCTATCGATCAATTGTCACACCCCAAATTGTATTCATTAAAACATATCCAATTCTACAGTTTGTATTTCCAATCCGCAAAGTATGGGAAAATGCTGTTTAAACATCACAAAAAGACACAATTTCAGACGGACAATTTTGAATATTTCGTTCCAAATTTTGTGCTTTCGCACTCTGACTATGTCACCAGATTAGTTATACTGTAAAAATGCAAACATTAGAAAGAAATGTGCTGTTCAACATTCACAATCCCTAATTAAGACATGAACACATATGTTTTTCTTCCATCCATCATAAACAAATAAATAAAAAATCCACTAACAATTGAGTCAATGGGGTCTCTCTACTCAACCCACAAAGCCCTCTATATAACCATCCAAAATCCACCAACAATACTCTATTTACATATTCTAAAACTTGTAGCTCACCCTCCTTATATTCCGGTTAAAAAATATAAGATTCTAAAGCAGGAGTCTCAAACTCAATTTACCTGGGGGCCACTGGATGCAGAGTCTGGGTGAGGGTGGGCCGCAAGAAAATAATTCTTAAATCAATTTTTTTTAAAAATGTCTTTATTTTTATTTACAACACGAACGAAATATAAATATAAATGAACAAAATGAGATTTTAGTACATAATTCAAGCATAAGTAATAACAATAATAATTCGATTTCTCCAGTCAGCAACAATGTATACACATTCTATGTGAGAAGTAACAATAAATAAATCCATGAACCTGAACATGGCTTGAACATGGCTTCTCTTGCCTACTTTTTGCTGCTAGACACCTGGCAATGCTTCATCTTGCATAGCTGAGCTACATTTGGCTGGAAAGAGGAAGCAGTTGAGACCCTCAGTATGGCTTGAAGATATTCATCAGTAAGTCTGGACCTGTACTTAGACTTATAGAAGTTCAAGGTTGGGAAGAGCTTTTCGCACAAGTATGTGCTCCCAAAAAGGCACATGGTCCGCTTGTACATTCGGGAAAACTCTGGGAAGCTGGGAGGCAATTCTCTCAAAAATTGTCAGGTGTCGCGGTGTGACTGCAGCCAGGCACGTAAGAAAACCCTTGTCTCCATGGCAATGTTTCTGTCGGGGGGAGGTGAGGAGAGGGTGTGGCGGCTCACCGTGGAGTTTACAGTTATGGTAGCACAACTAGCCCCGAACAAGCTAACATCATGACTAACGTGTTACACGTCTGATTTGCCCAGCGACTCTCTGTTGGAGTATCAGTGCTGGGGTCCAGTGCACCACTGTTTTGTATCGACGCTCGGTCCTTCGGTGGAGTGTTTCGGAAGCCCGGCCTGGACTGTTTATAGCGACGTTGGGGTAGGTAGCGAGAGAGAGACACACACACAGTGACAGCAAGTGCGAGAGAGCGAGCAGGTGGACTAGCAAGGGAGGGAGGGAGGGAGGAAGGAAGTGCGTGTGCTGGTCTAGTGGAAAAGCTGCAAAATGTTTCTCTGCTTGCATCACGCAAGTGACGTCAATGTTCGGCCCTCGAGTGACGTATGTCTCACCGTGATCGGTAGATTCCTCCAGCGCCGCACACAACGCTGTCAAGCGCCATTCATATAAAACTGGCGGGCCGCTCTGACATTAAACTTTCATACAGTATAAAGGTGGGGGCTGCAAAATAACGTCTAGCGGGCTGCAATTGGCCCACGGGCCACGTGTCTGGAGACCCCTGCTCTGAAGGGACATGGGGGAATTTTTTTTTTAGATATGTATCTCGTGCGCACGAGAAACTTTTGCCTGAGCACGGGATAATCTCTTGTGCGCACGAGATGTTTTCCCGTGACCACATGAAACATCTAGGGACATGGAGAAAATATTTTTTTAGATATGTTTCTTGTGCTCACAGGAAAACATCTCGAGCACACGAGAAACTAACTCGAGCGCTAGGGTTGTCCCGATCCAATATTTGGATCGGATCGGCTGCTGATATTTGCCAAAAAAATGCGTATCAGCAAGGCATGGGAAAATGCCGATCCAGATCTAGTTTTAAAAAAAAATCTGGTCCGTGTTTTCCAACGCACCGATTTACATAATACATTCCACTCTTCTGCTGCTCCCTACGCTCCGTTCCGCATTTTCCAGCACACTTTCAACACATCCACAGGTCTGTGTACTAACCGTTAAGACGGACGTGTGAATTAAAAGTTACGGTAAAAATGTCAGCTGTGTGGGATTATTTTACCCTACAAAACGAAAAGATGAAGAGGTGGAGTGCAAAACATGCCACAATAAAGTCAAGCGTGGTGGTAAAGTTGTAAGACATTTTAATGACTCTTGAGAGTGAGAGGCTTTTTAGCACTCATCATTGATGAACACAGGAGCAGGCTGACACCTGAGCATTTTAAAGTGCTCGTCTTTGTTAGAAGGACTCTCCCCCTTATGCTTGGACTTCAATTGTTTGCCCCAGTCGGGGGTGGGGGCAAACAATTGAAAGGAGTGTGTATATAGTTTTTTGTGTGTTTTTTTTAAGTTTACACTTGTTCAAGAGCAAGTATTGATGTTGAGTTATAGACATTTTACCCCACTCAGGTTGTTTGTGTGTTTTGCTTTTTTTAAATAATGTTTACAACATTAGTTGCACTTTACAGTATACTGTTCACTTTTTTACTGTTTAATGATGCCATTTCTGTTTGTCATGTATACTTTTTTCCATTTTGTGTTTATCCTTGAATACCAACCCTTGTATTGTGTATTATTCAAACTCACCTAATTCAGCTGGCTAGTTGTTATCAAGAGTACTAAAACCCTTTTCAACATGAATCTGACAACTAAGTAGGCTAAATAACTTTAAACTTTATACATGCTCGGATAGCCCAGTATCAGTATCGGATCGAAAGTGCAGAAAACAATATCGGTATCGGATCGGAAGTGCAAAAACCCGGATCGGGACATCCCCATCGAGCGCACGAAAAAACTTTTGCGGGAGCACAAGATAGTTTCTTGTGCGCAGGAGATAGTTTCTCGTGAGCACAAGAAACAAATCTAAAAAGAAATTTTCCCATGTGCGCGCGAGATACATTCCGGAAAAAAAACATTCTCATGTGCGCGCGAGATACATATCGAAAAAAAAAAAATTCCCCCCATGTCCCTTTAGGGGCTCCGTAGTTGTTGGCATTGTTGCTGGGCAAGGGATCTCTGGTTCCCACCTCTATGTCACGTTTTACATGACTGGCTTGCTCCATCCATCCATCCATTTTCTACCGCTTATTTCCTTTTGGGGTCGCGGGGGGCGCTTCTGCCTATCTCAGCTACAATCGGACAGAAGGCGGGATACACCCTGGACAAGTCGCCACCTCATTGAAAACTGGCTTGCTCATCATCTCTTAAAATGGCTCGGGATCTCCGTGAGATTTTTACTATTTTGATCATATCTATTGAATGGCAAACTTAAAAAAAAAACTAATTTAGTTTTATGAATGCGATATATATGATAATATAATATAATAATAGCTACAATGTAGAGGCAACTTGTTTTTCCATTCTACTGGTACTTTAAGATCTTTTCTTTCAAACGTTTGCCTCTATTCAAATGCTTTCTTCTCAGTCCTGTGGCTTTACTGTACGTTTGCTGCACTCGCCACTATTAATGCCAGATCTCGGCCAAATAACACAAGCAGTTTTGTACTTCCACAAATTTCCTCAATGTTAAATATTAAAGTAATCAGATTTGTTGTATTGAAGCTTGTCATTCTGGGAAAAAGCATTTTTTAAATGCGGCAGATTCAGTGGTGGTCTATTTTCCAATATTGCAGATTTCTTTGACTTTATCGTTGGAAATGCATCTGCTTTGAGTGTCGCAGAATATCCACACATTCTTGCCATCTCTGTCGTAGCATAGCTGTCTTCGATAAAGTGTGCGGAACAATTGAGGGACTTTCGCATCTTTTGGCCACTGGTGCAACTTGAATCCGTCTCTGTTCGTGTTGTTACACCCTCCGACTACGAACCGATGAGGCATGATGTCTCCAAGGTACGGGAAAACAGTCGAAAAAACGGAAAATGGCGGATCGCTTCATGTTGTGACGTGACGGGTGAAAGGTCATCGCTCCGACAGGTTATCAATTGAAAGGCGTTTAAATCGCCAAATTTACCCTTTTAGAGTTCGGAAAATGGTTAAAAAAACATATGGTCTTTTTTCTGCAACATCAAGGTATATATTGACGCTTACATAGGTCTGGTGATAATGTTCCCCTTTAAAATGCATCCCTAACACTCTACCAGCAAGCTTTGGGCTGATTAGCTTGCTTTGACAAGCTGTAAATAAAAGCTTTTGTGTAGAAAAGTGCATCTGCTTTGAAGGTCATTGGTGGATCCCTCAAAATAAATCATTGGCCTCCAATAAAGCACTAAATTTAATGCGTTTGTGAGGCGCCAAAAGGATGCAAGGAAAGGTGAGGAGTAGGTGCAGGTCACTAAAAACAACGTCCTCTGAATGTCCCTCTCTCCAAAGAAGCCACCACTTTCATCCTTCTTTTCTTTCTCTTTTTTAGGTCTGTGGTCATTCAAAGGGAAAGGAGAACAGCCAGTCTGTCTCACCGGATAGGAAAGACAACTTTGATTGTCATGAGAGTGAAAGCGAGAAATGTTTTACAGAAAATGTAATTTGTCAATACTGGGAAAATAGAGAGTAATGTCTCAGCATTCACACTAATGTTTCTTTTCAACCACAAGTTCTCAGGGGATTTCATGCACCAGTCATCCTTTTCTCACAGTCAACAGGAGGAATATTGTTGGATTAAAATGCCAATTCATTGTTACTTTATCACGTTCAACAGCTGTGTTTAGTGAAACATGTAAAATACATTTGATTGTGTGAGGTTAGAGATATCCTTTTAATGTCTGCCTTCTCGTCACTGTGTTCAAGATTGCAGATCTCCAGCAGACAATTTCATGTTCTATTAGTATTAATAATCAATTCTACTGTAGGTTGAACTTACCAGTAAGAATGAGATCACAAAAGGAGTAGTACAAACATTTTAATTGTACTTGAGCAAATTGCAATTGCAGCACATTATTCTATTCTACCTAATTATTTCAAAAAATATTATTTATTAAGTCTTTATAATGTATCTTTGTTCATTTACATATACCAGGGCCACACTTGTATTTTTGTTAGTAAACCAAAAAATGCTCACAGTTAAGCGAACTTGACCAAACAATCGTGACAAGCAGGATAAAAGGACTCAAATCCATTTTAACCGGACCAAAAATTACAATTGCGAACTCGCCCATAGTGATGGGCAAATGCTCTACCACGAGATGGCATAAAATGTATCAATATCCACGTGTTGCCAGATCTACAATAATGACCATATGTTTGCGATAATTTCAAACCAATCAACCAATCGATCAATAAATCAATCAATCAATCAATGTTTATTCATATAGCCCTAAATCACCAGTGTCTCAAATGGCTGCACAAACCACAACAACATCTTTTGTAGAGCCCACATAAGGGCAAAGAAAACTCACCCCCGTGTGACGTCGGTGACAGTGACAATGATGACTATGAGAAACCTTGGAGAGGACCGCATATGTGGACAACCCACCCCTAGGGGACCGAAAGCAATGGATGTCGAGCGGGTCTAACATGATACTGTGAAAGTTCAATCCAAAGTGGATCCAACACAACCGTGAGAGTCCAGTCCAAAGTGGATCCAACACAGTAGCGAGAGTCCCGTCCATAGTGGAGCCAGCAGGAAACCATCCCAAGCGAAGGCTGATCAGCAGCACAGAGATGTCCCCAGAGCCGATACACAGGCGAGCGGTTCATCCTGGGTCCCGACTCTGGACGAGCGGTCCATCCTGTGTCCCGACTCTGGACAGCCAGTATATCATCCATGGCCACCGGACCGGACCCCCTCCACAAGGGGGAGTGGGACAGAGGAGAAAAAGAAAAGAAACGGCAGATCAACTGGTCTAAAAAGGGGGTCTATTTAAAGGCTAGAGTATACAAATGAGTTTTAAGGTGAGACTTAAATGCTTCTACTGAGGTAGCATCTCGAACTGTTACCGGGAGGGCATTCCAGAGTACTGGAGCCCGAACGGGAAACGCTCTATCACCCGCAGACTTTTTTGGGGCTCTGGGAATCACTAATAAGCCGGAGTCCTTTTGAACGCAGATTTCTTGCAGGGACATATGGTACAATACAATCGGCAAGATAGGCTGGAGCTGGACCGTGTAGTACTTTATACATAAGTAGTAAAACCTTAAAGTCACATCTTAAGTGCACAGGAAGCCAGTGCAGGTGAGCCAGTATAGGCGTAATATGATCAAACTTTCTTGTTCTTTTCAAAAGTCTAGCAGCAGCATTTTGTACCAACTGTAATCGTTTAATGCTAGACATGGGGAGACCCGAAAATAATATGTTACAGTAATCGAGACGAGACGTAACAAACACATGGATAATGATCTCGGCGTCATTAGTGGACAAAAGGGAGCGAATTTTAGCGATATTATGGAGATGTAAGAAGGCCGTTTTAGTAACATTCTTAATGTGTGACTCAAAGGAGGGAGTTGTGTCGAATATAATACCCAGATTCTTTACAGAGTCGCCTTGTTTAATTGTTTGGTTGTCAAATGTTGAAGTTGTATTATTAAATAGAGGTCGGTGTCTAGCAGGACCGATAATCAGCATTTCGGTTTTTTTGGCATTGAGTTGCAAAAAGTTAGCGGACATCCAATGTTTAATTTAATTAAGACACGCCTCCAGCTGACTACAATCCGGCGTGTTGGTCAGCTTTAGGGGCATGTAGAGTTGGGTGTCATCAGCATAACAGTGAAAGCTAACACCGTATTTGCGTATGATGTCACTTAGCGGCAGCATGTAGATGCTGAAGAGTGCAGGGCCAAGGACCGAACCCTGGGGACCTCCACACAGTACCTTAACATAGTCCGAAGTCACATTGTTATGGGAGACACACTGCATGCTGTCAGTAAGATAAGAGTTAAACCAAGACAGGGCTTAGTCTGACATATCAATTCGTGTTTTGATACGCTCTAATAAAATATTATGATAGACGGTATCTAAAGCAGCGCTAAGATCGAGGAGCAGCAACATAGATGACGCATCAGAATCCATCATTAGCAATAGATCATTAGTCATTTTTGCGAGGGCTGTCTTTGTAGAGTGATTTGCCCTGAAACTGGATTGATAGGTTTCACATAGATTGTTAGACGCTAAGTGTTCATTTAGCTGCTCTGCAGCAATTTTTTCGAGGATTTTTGAAATAAAGGGAAGGTGAGACACCGGTCGGTAGTTTACCATGAGGTCAGGATCGAGGTTAAGTCTTTTAAGGAGAGGATGAATAACCGCTTTTTTGAATGCTAGGGGAACAGTGCCAGATGAAAGTGATAAGTTTATAATATTTAGTACTGATTGACCTAATAATACAAAGAGCTCCTTGATAAGTTTCCCAGGAAGTGTTTCAAGTAAACATGTTGTTTGTTTTATTCCATTTACACGTTGTAACAATTCTTCTAATGTTATTTCATCAAAACGAGAGAAACTATTTTGGAGGGCAGTATCCGCCGTATATACAGTCGTACTTGTGTTAATAGAACCCAGTTGTAACTGGGATGCATTGTCTTTAATCTCTTTTCTAATGAGTTCAATTTTCTTATTGAAGAATCTCATATAGTCATCTGCCGAGTGGGTGGAGCTACTGGAAGAAGTCCCTTGTTGGGTTAGCGATGCTACCGTACTAAACAAAAATTTAGGATCGTTTTTATTATAGCGGATGAGATTTGAGTAATATTTAGCTTTAGCTAAGGTAAACATGCGTTTATAAGTTTTTAAACTATCACTCCATGATTGATGGTAAACCTCAAGTTTAGTCGCGCGCCATTTGCGTTCCAGCTTTCTGCATGATAATTTATGAGCTCTAGTTTCTTCTGTAAACCATGGGGTACGCCTTTTTGGAGCCTTTTTTAACTTCAGCGGTGCTATACTATCAATGATTTCGCGCAGGGCGTAGATAAAAGTTGTTAGTGAGGTTATCAATAGAGCCCGCATACTTTGGGAATGGTGCCATTACCAAGGGCAGTAGGCCAGTAAGAGTTGTCGTTGTGGCAGCATTAATGTTGCGGCTGCTATAGCAGTTATTATTATTATTAGCTTGCCGAACATGAGTCTGAACCTCAAATTTTATAAGGTAATGATCGGACATTACTTTAATACACGGGAGTATCATAACGTTGGAAACGGTGATACTCCTGACAAGCAGTAGGTCTATCGTATAACCGTTGCGATCCGTGGGTTCATTTATTATTTGTGTAAGACCACAGCTATCAATTATAGTCTGGAGCGCCACGCACGGAAAGTCCGATGGGGTATTAATGTGGATATTAAAGTCCCCCATTATAATTATATTATTGGCGTGCGTCACTAGATCAGCAACGAACTCTGAGAATTCATTGATAAAGTCCGAATAGGGCCCTGGGGGGCGGTAGATAACAGCCAGGTATAGAGGCTGCGGTGTGACAGACCTCGTAGTAAGCACCTCAAACAATTTATATTTATTATTTACGTTAGGACTAAGGTTAAAGTTCTTGTTGTATATTACTGCGACCCCCTCACCCCTTTTAAGGGGACGGGCTATATACGCATCCGTAAAGTTAGGAGTAGATACCTTATTTAGTGTAAAAAAGTCGTCTGGTTTAAGCCAAGTTTCGCTGAGACCGATGACGTTAAGATTGTTGTCTCTAATGACCTCATTAACTAATAACGTTTTGGGAGACAATGATCTTATGTTTAAGAAGCCCATATTATAGGTAGTGGGCTGTTTTAAAGAGTTTTTGATCAAATTATCCGTTATACCAATATTAATAATGTTGCGTTTATTATGCGTAGTGCACCTAAAATAATTACGACCATATCTAGGAATTGATATGACGGGAATTTTCCGATTGATTGCTTGGAGCTGCGATAAACTGAGCGCATCATAATTTGCCACCTCGGTAGAATGCATGTTCAACTCTGACACAGTCATAGCAGAAAAAAGTTGTTCTAACTTAACTGACTCCTCACCCACACTAGCAGGCTCGCGTCTTCCATTGAAATCCAGCTTCAGGATGGAAGGAAGCAGTGTTCTGTGGGGATTAGCCTTTTGCTTTGTTGTTAGCCCCGCTCGGCATCCGACCTTCTGTTTCCGATCACACCGCTTACGTGTCTTCTGTTGACGATCCCCGTTGGTACTATACTCCGCTGCGTCAAATGCCGCTGGATGTAGCTGGTGAAGTATTCCCATGCTCGCGAGGTGGTTCAAGGTACACGCATATTTCAGTCCAAAACGGCCCAATCTATCCACATCCAGAATTGGCTGGCGGTCGTAAGTGATCACGGAGTGTCCACGCTGTAAGCCAGCCCTGAAATTTGCAGAATTGTCCGGTATTTTTTGTCAAATGTTCTCTTTCTACCATGAACGTCTGTAGCCGCAGCCTGTCAAGGCGCCGCCATCTTGTCTACTCCCAATAATTCCCAAATCCCATAATTAGGGAAGGGAATCAAAAACCTGTTCTTGTTCAAATCCGGTTCAATGTATCAATCGTTGGAATCGCTTGACATTTTGTCTAGTGTTCTCTACACAGTTCTTTCAGGTGGGGATGACGTCATTACACAACATGCGGAGCAAAGTCAGATCGCCAAATGGCACGCACGGGCAGAAAAAGCGCTCTGCAATTTGCCGATATTTTACAAGAAATTATTGCAAGGTGGCTATCTCGTCAAAAAGAAGACATAGGTAACTTGACTTTGCCAGATCATTGTAGTTCGCTGAGCTCCACAAAAAGGACTTGTCCAATAGGACATGTATTTCAGAAGACGGGGCCTTATAAAAAAATCATTGTATGTGATTGGATAAACCACTTGTCCGTTATCTTGAATGACGTGCTTCTTTAACCACTCACATCGAAATTAACCCGTGACGCCGCTAGGAAATCCAAAACAAGACATCCGAGCCACTCGGTTTGTGGTCAAAAGCTTTCAACAATTTGCCACATAGATGCTTCTTCGGTAGGTGAATTGTAGTCAGAGAAAAGTTGCATATTTTCCTCCAACCACATTTTCACTCATATCAGACAAACCCCGTTTCCATATGAGTTGGGAAACTGTGTTAGATATAAATATAAACGGAATACAATGATTTGCAAATCCCTTTCAACCCATATTCAATTGAATGCACTACAAACACAAGATATTTGATGTTCAAACTCAGAAACGTTTTTTTTTTTTTTGCAAATAATAATTAACTTAGAATTTCATGGCTGCAACACATGCCAAAGTAGTTGGGAAAGGGCATGTTCACCACTGTGTTACATCACCTTTTCTTTTAACAACACTCAATAAACGTTTGGAAACTGAGGAAACTAATTGGGATCTTTGATACCTCAGGCATTAAAAAAAAGACATCATTGTGTAAAGGATATCACCACATGGGCTCAGGAACCCTTCTGAAAACCACTGTCAATATCTACAGTTGGTTGCTACATCTGTAAGTGCAAATTAAAACTCTGCTATGCAAAGCAAAACCCATTCATCAACAACACCAAGAAACGCCGCTGGCTTCGCTGGGCCCGAGCTCATCTAAGATGGACTGATGCAAAGTGGAAAGGTGTTCTGTGGTCTGACGAGTCCACATTACAAATTATATTTGGAAACTGTGGACGTGGTGTCCTCCGAAACAAAGAGGAAAATAACCATCCGGATTGTTATGGGCGCAAAGTTCAAAAGCCAGCATCTGTGATGGTATGGGGGTGTATTAGTGCCCAAGGCATGGGTAACTTACACATCTGTGAAGGCACCATTAATGCTGAATGGTCCATACAGGTTTTGGAGCAACATATGTTGTCATCCAAGCAACGTTATCATGGACGCCCCTGCTTATTTCAGCAAGACAATGCCAAGCCACGTGTTACAACAGCGTGGTTTCGTAGTAAAAGAGTGCGGGTACTTTCCTGGCAGTCCAGACCTGTGTCCCATCGAAAATGTGTGGCGCATTATGTAGCGTAAAATACGACAGCGGAGACCCTGGACTGTTGAACGACTGAAGCTCTACATAAAACAAGAATGGGAAGAATTTTACTTTCAAAGCTTCCACAATTTGTTTTCTCAGTTCCCAGACGTTTTTTGAGTGTTGTTAAAAGAAAAGGTGATGTAACACAGTGGTGAACATGCCCTTTCCCAACTACTTTGGCACGTGTTGCAGCCATGAAATTCTACGTTAATTATTATTTGCAAAAAAGATAAAGTTTATGAGTTTGAATATCAAATATCTGGTCTTTGTAGTGCATTCAACTGAATATGGGTTGAAAATGATTTGCAAATCATTGTATTCCGTTTATATATACATCTAACACAATTTCCCAACTCATATGGAAACGGGGTTTGTACATTATCGTAAACAGTAGTAGTAAAATGTTATCATCGCTGCATTTATCAGGTGGCAATTTCACACACACGCACACACAATTGCCTGATACAGCAGGTAGATGTAATAAAGAGCACATTAAAGTAAATTGGTGTGGCAAAAACGACATCCTTATCATTCATTTATTGTATTACGCGTATTACAAGTTGCCCCTACGTATTATTGAATTGTATTCTGTGTGCGAACTGCGTGCTTCCAGATACAAAGGACAAATGATGACTTACATACATACAAATATATTTCTTAATTAAGTTGGCATTATTGTGTGTAAAATGTAGTGATTCAAAAATAGGTTTTAAACCTGTTTAGAGAGTACAAGCTAGCTTACAACTAGCATTAAAGAATAGCTGAGTTTGTAAAAAAAAAAAGAAAAAGAAAAAAAGATGGACATTTTATAAATTGGAGGAGATACACTCGCTTAAAACACTGAAACTAATGCGTTTGATAAACTTACCCTTGACGAGCTGAAGTCCAAAAAAAAGAAGACAATGTCAAGTAAGCGCTGGGACTTGTCGACTGCTTCGCGCGTCAACACCCTTCTTTACTGAAACGCTCCACAGGTTGGCAGGGCTTTTTTAGAAAGGGGAAGCGAAAAAAGCGTACTGATCCCGGATCGGTTTCAGTTGCGCGACCAGCCCAAGAGGTTACGTTTGAGGGGCGTGTACGCTGGTCCTGGGTCAGGGGTTAAGAATCTCGAGAAGGAGGGGCGCTTCTTGTGTTTGCTTATCAAGAAAGAACATGTCAACAGTTTGTTTAGGAGGTTGATTAACTTCTTTAAAGGTTATACGTCGTTGTTATGATGATCGATACCTGCAATGTTTTATTATAGTAAATTAATGCAACGTGTATGCATTGGAAATACTGTGAATGGAGGACATAAATGTTGTAAACATAGAGAACTGAAATGATATGCAACTGTTTCCAACTCGGGTTTAATTGATTCCACAGCATCTACCAAATGTTTTTGGAACATGTTTGTATGATTGAAATGTTTAACCATAGGTAACATCTAACTTTACCCTACAAACATAGAGCAACAATAATGACCAAACATCAAGCTTCTCTGTGTTTATAATAGACTAAATAGAGTAACTAATATGAAATGGCTTTTGTAGATATAGGTATATAACTTCCATGGTTGAACAAGGCATGGATCATGGAAGATTTTATAAGTAATATACCTTCAAAACAAATAAGTAACTGGACTACTTCTTTACCATTTCTTTTTGGGGGGTCGTATGTGCAGGTTTCTCTAAGATGGCATGGCTTCCTTCAAATCTCCCACCCGCCCTTTATCTCCACCCATTGCCTGTCTGCTGTTCTTCGACAAGAAAACTGGTTCGTCAGGTTCCATATCAGATTTCACTGCTGTCATCTTCTTTCCTAAGGTAAACCATAAATGTGTGGATTACAATGGCAGTTAAGGAATTGGGGGGTTGTTTGGTTATTCACTTGACTGAGAGGGTTAAAAAGTACAAAACAATTCTTACTTGGGCTTCCGGCTGCACTTGTTGTCTGTGAAAAGAAAGCTTTGGTGAAACTCGATGTCATTAAAAGTAATCTGGTTCTTTTGAGAGTTTATTCACATTGTGTCAATGCTGATATAAATTTAACAAAAACGTTCTGATGTGTCAAAAAATCCTTAATTGTAAACTCTATCTGATTCTACAGGAACCTATAGTTCAAGGGAGTAAAGATTCCAGGAACTGAAGACTCCTGAACTTTTGGTGGAAGAAGTCCCAGTGTCATCACAGTCTTCTTATCTAATTTTTTTTTTTTGTTAAAACACCCTAAACCTTTAAAATCAACATGCTATTAGCATAAATATCTATATTATTGGCTATATCACATGTATCTGCTAATTTCTCAAATGATTCATTTCTGGCTTGCTGGATTAGAGATTAAAATGTTAATTTGTGGTGGAAGTAGTGCTTAATTTTCAAAGTCTGATTAATTACACATTTGAATTTGGATTATTCACAATTAATCAAGGGTTATTACTCGCTTGCATAATTCAAATTAACTTGAAAAAACATAGCAATTTTTGGACGAAAATAAAATTTTCTTGTCAGAATGTCTTGCAGGAAAGTTTTTATGTGTTACTTGAATGCACCACATGTGTTTTCTCAAAACTCGGTACCAATTTGTTTCTAAAGACCTGGAAGTGTGTATTTCGTAGTGAAATTTGCCAGCTAGCACACCAGTCGGAGGGACTGATCTACTACGGTCCACACACCACTCGCAAAACAGCGTGTGCAATCTTTGAAATTGCATGTCATATTAGTACTATTATTCAGGACAACAGAAACAATTTTTAACTCTCAGACACGCCTTGCGGGAAGGCTAGGGACCATCACAACAGTATCGCATTCATGCACCTGGAATGATCCAAACGCAAAAAAATGCATACTATAAGATTGTTTTACATATAGGAGATATATTATGATAATACATTTTCTATATAAAAAAAAACGAACAGCAATTGATTAAAAAAAACGCCAGCAGACACCAAAATGCATCAGCTGAGTTTGTTTTAATCAGCCATTTAAGCCATCCAGCAGCTTTAAAAGTCCAAAATTATGTTGTTGAAGGGCGATATGTCCAATATTTTTGACAGTCCAATTATGTTGATACATATACGCAGGATGCAGGATTCACTGTCCCCCATCTGTATTTGCAGCACAATCACCTGCATTCTCACAACCGAGCGCCTAACTGCCTGTTTGCACTTACTTTATCAACTAAATAAAGACAAAAAATAGCGCCTGCAGAGCAGTTTAGGCCTCTCTAAATCACATTGCACGTGCTAAATGATTATTGTTGCATCTCCTACTCCCAGTATTGTGGGTGTTGTGATAACTAGCATATATTTTCCATATTCATTAAGACACACATGAGAAATGGATTGCGCTTTTTATTTTACTTTCAAATCCCAAAACCAGTAAGGTTGGCACGTTGTGTAAATCGTAAATAATAACAATACCATGATTTGCAAATCATTTTCAAACAATATTTAATTGAATACACTGCAAAGAGAAAATACCTAACGTTTGAACTGGTAAACTTATTTTTTTTTTGCAAATATTAGCTCATTTGGAATTTTATGCCTACAAAAGGTTTCAAAAAAGCTGGCACAAGTGGCAAAAAAGACTGATAAAGTTGAGGAATGCTCATCAAACACTTATATGGAACTTTCCTCAGGTGAACAGGCTAATTGGGACCAGGTGGGTGCAATGATTAGGTATAAAATCAGCTTCAATGAGATGCTCAGTCATTCACAAACAAGGATGGGGCAAGACTCACCATTTTATGAACAAATGCATGAGCAAATTGTCTAACATTTTAAGAACAACACCTCTCATTGAGCTATTGCAAGGAATTTACGGATTTCAAATCATCAAAAAGTTCAGAGAATTGCATGTAAGCGGCAAGGCTGAAAACCAACATTGAATGCCTGTGACCTTCAATCCCTCAGCAGTACCGCATCAAAAAGCAACATCAGTGTGTAAAGGATATCACCACATGGGTTCAGGAACACTTCAGATAACCACTGTCAGTAACTACAGTTTGTTGCTACATCTGTAAGTGCAAGTAAACTCTACCATGCAAAGCGAAAGCCATTTATCAACAACACCCAGAAACGCTGCCGGCTTTGCTGGGTTCAAGCTCATTTAAGATGGACTAGCGCAAAATGTAAAAGTGTTCTGTGGTCCAACGAGTCCACATTTCAAATTGTTTTTGGAAACTGTAGACGTCATGTCCTCCGAAACAAAGAGGAAAAGAACCATCCGGACTGACGCAAAGTAAGAAAGGCAGCATATGTGAAGGTATGGGGGTGTATTAGCGCCCAAGGCATGGGTAACTTACACATCTGTGAAGGCACCAATGGCAACAGGCATTGGTGGTTCAGTGGTAGAATTCTCGCCTGCCACGCGGGAGGCCCGGGTTTGATTCCCGGCCAACGCAACGTGATTTTTACTATGAATTGATTAACGTGGACCCCGACTCAAACAAGTTGAAAAACTTATTCGGGTGTTACCATTTAGTGGTCAATTGTACGGAATATGTACTGTACTGTGCAATCTACTAATAAAAGTATCAACCAATCAATCAATCAAAAAACCATTAATGCTGAAAGGTACATACAGTTTTGGAGCAAAATATGTTGCCATCCAAGCAACGTTTTTTTCATGCACACTCCTGCTTATTTCAGCAAGACAATGCCAAGCCAAGCGTTACAACAGCGAGGATTCGTAGTAAAAGATTGCGCGTACTAGGCTGGCCTGCCTGTAGTCCAGACCTGTCTCCCATTTAAAATGTGGCGCGCAAATTGAAGTTAAACTACCACAACAGAGACCCCAGACTGTTGAACAAATGAAGCTGTAGCTCAAGCAAGAATGGGAAAGAATTCCACCTGAAAAGCTTACAAATCTGGTCCCCTCAGATCCCAAACGTTTACTGAGTGTTGTTAAAAGGAAAGGCCATGTAACACAGTGGTAAAAAATGCTCCTGTGCCAACTGTTTTGCAATGTGTTGCAGCCATTAAATTCTAAGTTAATGATTATTTGCAAAAAAACATGTTTCTCAGTTCAAACATTAAATATCTTGTCTTTACAGTGTATTCAATTGAATATAAGTTGAAAAGGATTTGCAAATCATTGTAATCTGTTTTTATTTACGATTTACACAACGTGCCAACTTCACTCGTTTTGGGTTTTCGTACTTAGAGACACATTCCTCATAAGTTTGGTAGATCAGCTTTGCATGTGCTATCAAGTTGGCACATGTTTTAGTCCACACAAACTTTAAGATGGTATTATTGACAACTTAACTAATTTAATGTTTGAATGTGATACTTACGCAGTAAGACACAGAGACCTCCGATAAACAAAAGGCCTGAAAAGACCAGTCCTACGATTCGAAGCCTTTCATAGTCTGCCAGAAAACAATTTCACAGGTTAAAGAAAACATTGATATCTCCCACAAAACAAATCCATGTATTTCTGTATTAACATTCAAGTGTCATCTATTAATACAATACAATAAACATTATCTGGTTCTACTGTATCCTCTACCTTGTGTTTCACTGTATGCAGTAACATAGGCATGCTCCCCCCAACAACAGAATGAAATACTAGTACAGTATGTCCATTCTTTGTAAATGTGACAATCAAAAATGGTGTACTTACTATAAACAAATGCACCTGCAATATAGAAAAAACATCAGTCACAACAAATATATAACAATCAGACTCATTCTGGCCTCTAAATATACAAAGGCCATTTATTTTTAATATAGTTGCCTGCGGGGCCTTTGTATTTCAATGAGCTGCAAGTGTAAAGTGCAACCGGAAAGTATTTACAGTGCTTAACTTTTTCCAAATTTGGTTTTCTCACAGCCTTTTTCCTAAATGGAACACATAAAATTTTCCATCCATCCATCCATTTTTTACCGCTTATTCCCTTTGGGCTCGCGGGAGGCGCTGGTTCCTATCTCAGCTACAATGGGGCGAAAAGCGGGGTACACCCTGGACAAGTCGCCACGTAATCGCAGTCCCTAAAATTCTACAGACACTACCCTATAATGACAATGTGATGTATGTGTTTCAATTTTGCATATTTATTAATAATAAGAAATAAACAAAAAAATCACATGCACATAAGTCTTCACAGCCTTTGCTTAATACTATGTTGATGCGCTTTTGGCAGCAATTGCAGCCTTAGGTCTTTTTGAAAACAAGGCCACAAGCTTGACACACTAATCTTTCGGCAGTTCCACCCATTCCTCTTCGGATGGGAAGTTGTTTTTTTATCCAGGATGTCTCTGTATTTTGCTGCATTCATCTCAGTCTAGTCAGGGAGGTGACCAAGAACCAGATGGTTACTTTGTTAGAGCTACAGCATTCCTCTGCGGAGAGAGGAGAACCTTCCAGACGGACAAAAACCTCTGCAGCAATCCACCAATCAGGCTTGTATGATACAGAGGCCAGACGGAAGCCATTCCTTGGTAAAATACACCTAAAAAACTCTCAGACCATGACAAACAAAATGTTGTGGTCTGACGAGACAAACATTAAACTCTTTGGCATGCATGCCAGGCATCATGTTTGGAGGAAACCAAGCACCACTCATCACCAGACCAATACCATCCCTACAGTGAATCATGGTGGTGGTAGCATCATGCTGTGGGGATGATTTTTAGCAGCAAGAACTGGGAGATTAGTGAGGATTGAGGGAAAGATGAATGCAGCAATGTACAGAGACATTCTGGATGAAAACCTATAGGTATATGCTTGCCATCCAACCTGATGGAGCTTGAGAGGTGCTGCAGAGGAAAAGGCAAAAAGGAATGGGCGAAACTGTCCAAAGATTGGTGGGCCAAGCTAGAGGAATTGTAGTTTTATTTTTATTTTAATACATTCTAAAATAGACAAAAAAAAAACATTTCACATTGTCATTATGGGGTATTATTGGCTGTTGAATTTTGAGGACCAAAATGAACTTACTCCATTTTGGAATTAGGCTGTAACATAAAAATCATTTGAAAAAGTGAATACTTTCTTGATGCACTGTTTATCCTAGTCCAACCATGTAATGTGTGGTTAAAATGTTATGTTACTAAAAGCAGTGTTTAGTAAAGTGCACGATTTCATTAAACAGTTTACCTGTAATATAGAAACCCCTGGCTAAATTTCCATTATATTCTTATCAATGACATAGCAGGAAGAGACTAGAAATATGTTTCACATTTTATACAGAGCACTCGATCATTCATTATTTGACATTTTACATGTGCTTTTTCACGCAAATGGGGCCCTATGCACAGTGTGTGTGCTCTGCGTTATATCAGGCACAAGACATTACTACAATGTTGATTATACATATACATCCTTTAAAATTGACTTTGAAACAGCGTTGCAAAATATTTGTATTTGTAAATTGAGACAACGTTGATGTCTAATGTTGGCTCCACGTTGTTGGTTGTGAAATTACAAAATGTATAAAGTCAGATCTACGTCACAACCTGACATTGAATAAACGTTGTCAAAAAGCATGTTCTTTCAACTTATTTGTGTTGTAATATATTGGTTGAAAAATGACCAAAATTCAATTGTAAAAATCAAGGTCAAAATCCAACAATGTTTAAATATTGTCAAAAAGCATGTTGTTCCAACGTTAGGTTTGAGTTGCTCTACCTCAGGACTTAATCCAAGAAGTTCTCAACGTTGTTTCAATGTCTTGTGCCTGCTGTGGTTTAAGGAACCAGCATCAATTTTTTTTGCCCTGGAATATCTTTTACGCTCAAGAAGCGTATTTGTGTGAGACAACCCTGATTGACGACTATGATACAGTATATATTATTCAGACCAAAAAGCAATTTTCTACAAAGCTTGAACGGGAATTCCACTTTTTTAAGAATTTTGTCTGTCGTTCACAATCATTATGAAAGACATGACAACGGATGTATTATTTTTAAAGCATTCTAACTTGTAAATAAACGTAAATAAAAGTCTGCTTACAGCGGCGTCAATAGAAGGTCCTTCATTCCACCAATAAAACCCAATTAAGAACTATCCAAAAAGCGCCAACAATTTTGGGGGTGTGGGTTTTGGTGGTAGCAGGGGGGTGGTGGGTGTATATTGTAGCGCCCCAGAAGAGTTGTGCTGCAAGGGATTCTGGGTAATTGTTCTGTTGTGTTTATGTTGTGTTACGGTGCGGATGTTCTCCCAAAATGTGTTCCTCATTCTTGTTTGGTGTGGGTTCACAGTGTGGCGCATATTTGTAATAAGGTTAAAGTTGTTTATATGGCCACCCTCAGTGTGACCTGTATGGCTGTGTATCAAGTATGCCTTGCATCCACATATGTGTGTTTAAATATCATGTGACTGGGCCGGCACGCTGTTATAGTAGGGATGAAAAGCGGAGGTGACGACAGATTCTAGAGGACGCTAAAGACAGTGTCTTTAAGGAACACCCCCGATATTGTTATTTGGGTGTAAATCGGGAGCAATCCGGGAGAATGGTTGACCCGGGAGATTTTCGGGAGGGGCCCTGAAATTCGGGAGTCCCCGGGAAAAATTGGGAGGGTTTAGCAAGTATGCCCGGGTTGGACCACTCCTCTGTGCATCAGTTGGGGATGTCTCTGCGCTGCTGACTTTTCTCCATTCAAGATGATCCCCTGCTGGCTCCACTATGGACTGGACTCTCACAATATTAACTATATCCACTCAACATCCATTGCACTTTTTCGACCTTGGGAGGATTCCCAAATCTGCAGTGAATAAAGGCTATGAAAATAAACTTTGATTGATGATTCACTATTATTTCATCATGCTCGTGGCAGTTTATTTTAGTTCAGGGGTGTCAAACTCATTTTTCACTCAGGGTCCGCATGGAGAAAAATCTATTTGATACCTCTGTTGTAGATCATAAATAATGCCTCTTACCTGGATAGTAGAAGGACAAGGATAATCTGACATGTTGGTACACTTTGACAGCCAATTTAGACCAAGATATTCCGAGAACGACACAAAAAGACGTTTGGTTTCATCCCCCTATTCTTTGCGAGATTTTTGAGTAATTTTTCTTCTAAACGGTACAAAAACACGATTCTATCAGTCTGCATCCTAATGACAGCAGACATTGTTCAGTAAGTGATGTTTTGTTATGTTGTTGGCTCTCATGAAGTCTGCAGTGAGTGATAATCAGTGATGTTGTTGGGGAAACAAAGTGAAAGTCGTGATGCGTTTTTTATATTAATGCCCCTCGTATGCTTAAAATGAGCAAAATAAGTAGATATTAAATGTTATTGCAAATGTGCCCGTTACTACATTACATGTATAATTACAGCATGTATATAAAACCTTAATGGAAGTGTTGGGATGTGTTTTTAAGGGCTTTGTCAGCTGACTTCTGATCGCATTTAGTCACAATTTAGAAATCAATTAAAAAAAAAAAAGATTGTTGTTGTCTTACATAAGGATTGTGACTGATAGGCACAATAAAAAAAACAAAAAATTCTGTTCCCCGCTAACTCCTTAATAGTGACACTTTTTTTATTTAATCTGTTCTCTCAAACCACCATTGGAAACATAGGCTAGCTGTTTCCAATTGTAGTTTAAGAGAACATATTTAACATATAAAGGGCAGAGGTGTTTATACACTGTAAAAAAAAGTCAGTAGATTTAAAATAGAGGCAGTTTATTCGCCAGAATTGCTACTGGAATTTGGATCATGGTCGACGTAGAGTTGGGAAGTAACAATTATGTTTGAATGATGTTTAAATTGTTATATTCGACTAAAAAATGATCTTTCAACATGCTCCCCATGAATTAGTTTTAGTACAAAACATGCTGGAAAATAAATTCAAGATTGATAAAAAAATATATAAACATGGTTTCACATATTTAAAGTGGAAAAAAACAATACGAAAACAGAACACCAGAGCACATTCTATGCAGCCATCGATTTTCTCCTAACAGCACATTTAAGTTTCTCCACAAACCACACTAAAACAGCCTCAGAGATGAAAACAAATGTTGAGTTTTGACCTTACTTGCTTCGGTTTCAGTGAACAGCGTGAAGAGAACTGAAAGAAAAGAAGACAGAGAAGTTTTTAACTGTGGACATTGTTCACAGCCATCAGTGATCTGGGCTTTGCAACTTTCTTAATACGTTTGCTGTGTTCTAGATGGCATTTTTAGGAGGTGTCTTCCACTTGTGTAGTTACCTGCTATGACGGCCACAAGAGTGAGATTTCCCATCTTCAACACGGCTTGGACACACAAAGTGAGAGGAAAGAAAACATACGAATGTGAAATTGAATAGCAGAAGCGATTTGGTTCTCATGACTTGTCACACACACACACACACACACACACACACACACACACACACACACACACACACACACACACACACACACACACACACACACACACACACACACACGTCTCTTTCTCCTTAGGAGGAATGTCCTTGTGGTGTGAGAGGTCAGAGTCCCGTCAGCAGGGATGCATTTTGGGTGTTTGGAGAATAAACAGCAGGCGCGAAGTTTCCAGTCAACAAAAGAAAAAAAAAAAACACACTCAAAACTTTAGTCCAAGCAGGGTCGTGTCATAATGTTTAAAAAAATACTGCAATCGTACTTGAAAAAAAAAAACCCCTAAAACTTTTGCATTTAAATTAAGCAAAAATTCCGTTCTCTTGACATATTTGTATTTAGACACTGCAAACTTCAAGTAAAATGAAATGCCTCAAATCAAAGTCAAAAATACTTATGATATTTTTTATAAATAGGTAGGACTATTTTACTTAAGTAACTACAAGGTGAGATACATTGCAAGTAAAACACATAAAATACTGTTTGGTATTTTGTTATTCTTATTGCTAATTTAAAAAAAAGGATAAATCACATTTTAATATACATTACTAAAAATAAAACTGACAAATGCTTTTTAAATGTCTTTTTGCTCAGAAATCTGTTTTTTTAACGTTGATATTAGGCACTTGTAAACAATTGTCTTTTATTAACTTGCTCGAGAAAAAGTAATTATAATTTTTGTCGTTTTTGTATTATGCTATTGCGTATACTGATCTATTCCCAAACATTCTGTAAGTGCAAGTAAGCACAAGTAATGTTTTTGTACAACAAATAATACAAACACAGTTTCGCACAACCTGAAGCTGAAATAAGGATGGCAACAAAAATCTTATCTTGAACCTTTTGTTGTTTTTTTTGTTTATTAACCCCCTTGACCTTTGCTAAAAGGTCATTGAGGTTATCAGCTAGCATGACATTAGCAAAGGTCACACTGCCGTTTGACTTTAAAGTCTCACCTACGCACGCGTCCGTTCAAAACCATAAAAGTTTGCATTGTTTTAAAACGTTTGTCAACAATTAATCATTCAACAGTCTTTTTTTTGGTAAACTGTCTGTTGACAGTCTGTTGTCAGTATTTTAGTTGAACATTTTTAAATAACATAACAGGAGTCATAAGACATTCAGGCAATACAAATTTAACTTGACGCTGACTTCCATCATGCATTGCTCTCCTGTCGATAAACTTACCTGAAGTGATGAGTATAGGTGTGCAAAACGTGTGGGTGGAAGTTGCTGGTGTGCAGCCAAGAAAAAGTCCCTGTTTTCAGTTTTACCTGAATTTGTAGCACCTGCTCCTCCTCTTTGTTTAGTGTATAAACTATCGTGTATGTGACTGTGTGTGTGTGTGTGTGTGTGTGTGTGTGTGTGTGTGTGTGTGTGTGACTATGTTTTTGTGCATGTGCAGCATGAAAGTGACATGCAGGGGTCACCCGTTTATACCAAGGCTGGTGTTTTTCCATAAACATCAGAGAGTTATTGAGGCCTTCACACTGTGTCTGTGCATGTTTTAATGTATTACTATTGTCTTTGTTGCCCCCTCTACCAATGAGCGTGGTCGTGGCCAGTAAAGTTATAGGTATGAGATAATAAACTTCAACATTGTGAATGTTAAGAGCCCTTTGAGACACTTGTAATTTAGGGCTATAAAAAATAAACATTGATTGATTGATAATAGGGACAACATATCACATGTCATCGATTAATATCTTTCTTTTTTAGTGTATCTTCCACTGTTTTTCCATATATTTTCATGTAACAGTGGTACCTTAATTTAGGAGTGCCCCAACTGAAGAGTGTTTCCAGATAAGAGCTGTTGCTTGGATAAGTGTTATGCTTTAAGTTACGAGCAAAAATTTTAGTTGCAAACATCCCCGACATTAGTTGGAATAGCAAATGTCACAATGAACCCAATAAGATCCGCCCAAAAAGATCTGGGATGAGTAAGGCCCCAGATCATACTGGCTGGCGTTAACTTGTAGTTAGAGAAGGAAATAACTAAGTTTTTCTAAGCATGGGAATTAAGAAAGTGAATGTGAAGGACAGTGCTGAGAGTAGGAAGTAGATTAACCTCTTAAGGCCAAAGATGGTTTTTTTTTTACATGTTTTTTTTATTTCACCTTGCTATTTGGGCTTATAGGACCCTAATTAGAAAAAAACTAAGAATCATCTTTCGATATGATGTACTTAGTCCATAAGTACACAAACGTGTACTTCATGTTTAGTGATTTTTACACTTTTTTTTTTCTCCAAATTCCATTGTAATTTATACTCTTCTGACACAACCAGATGGCAGTATAAGTGTCTACATAACCCGCCATAAAATTCCAATTCAGTAGTGTATACAATTTTGGAAATAAGAGCCAAAACGTGCTGTGGTCACTACGAAAGAAATCATCAAAAAGTTGGAGCGTATCACTGATAGTCGATAACGACTGCCATGGACATTAAATTAATATCCAAACAATGGACATTTATCTGTGAAAACATAAAAAAGTTGCTGATGGTGTGTGTGACGGCTGTAAGGCGATATCGTAGTAAATTTACTCTCCATGGTAAGTGCTGTACATTAGCTTACGCGACTACTGTCGTTGTTTGTAATACATTCTATTGTATTATGTTTAAACAACACTTTCTTAACACAATGTTTGTTTTTCTTTTAAAATTGTGATGTTTTGTCAGGGCAAAGCACCAATAACTTCATTAAAAAAATAAATCAATATGTGACATTGAGTTAAGATACAAGGGTTTTGAGTTAAGAGCCCCGTCACAGAACAAATTAAGCTCATAAAGTGAGGTACTACTGTATAGTCAAGTGAAATACAAAAGCTTATTTTGTTTCGAATCACATCTCTATGTATGGTATGTCAAAATTAGAGTTGGCCTGAGTATGATAATACAGGAATCATTATAAATGAATATACATGAAATGGCCACAATCCATTCATATTTTGCAATATAGATACAAAAAACAACAACAACAACAACAACATTAAGTCTAGCTAGATTCATTGAGGTTACGTTCTGAGATCACCTGTTTTTGGGGAAAAAGGCTAGTACTGCAATTAAGATGCCCATAAAAATGTTTTATTTGACAAATGGCTCTCTCCTCTTCCTTTAAACTCTCTTGTGAGCTTGATGTTGACGTCCTTTACCCGTTTTGAAAAAAAAATTGTCATAAAAGTGACTGTTGTAATTGTTGGATTAGACTCATCTTTAAAAACTCTCTATCCTATAATAATAACAATAGTAATTTCCTTTGTTCTCTGGCAACAAAGGAAGCTTACAAGCTAAACAAACTGTTTAGGCACAAATCCAGGTTTAAGCTTTTAATATGCTTCATAAGCTTTATAAACACATATTAAATTGTAAAACGTACTCACTCAAAATTAATGAATGACAATAAAAGATAATCGATAGAACTGTTGGAATTAGAGTCGAGTTCTACCTATAGCCAAGTCGACTTAGTGGTTGCTAAGGTTTTTTGTCTAAATGAATGCACGTTATAATGATGTGTGTGTTCGTCTCACATTGTGGATGTTTGGTAAAATTTTAAAAATATACAAAATAATAGTCATGCCAGACAATAAACTGATTGCCAGGGCTTTTGGATTGTTGCAAAGCAATCTAATTTTAAATTCAAAATTATAATTTATGCTTGATTGCCGTGTTGGTCTAATGGTGGTCAGGCAAACCTGAATGAGGAAGGGATTGACAAATGTTTAACAACCTTTTGTTGTCTTTGCACGCTGTCATTGACATCGGTTACCACACAGGTTTGTTTCCAGATAAGGCAGCATCCTACCGTATGATAGCAACAAACACAAAAGTAGTCCAAAAAGTGTGATCATGGGGTGTGTGTATGGGATATGACATCACATAGTGTGAGACGACACTATAATGTATCTGTAGTGGCCAAACTGCGTCCTCTAAAATCTAATGATAGTAGAACTATTACATATCCAAATGTGTTCAGAGGTGTTTGGCAGTATAGAATATGGCTGACATAAATATGGTGTAAAATAGGCTAAACCATATGGTTAATCTGAATACCATAAAGTAATGTGTCAAATGATTAAAATTTGTCGACAAATTAATCACAATGGGAGATTAATTTTAATTAAATACAGCTATATATCATACATCTCTAATAATAGTGTTGTATTTTAAAAATGACAGTGTAAAAACAAATCAGTAGAATTTACGGTACAAAACTAGCTGTGGTTGCCGGGAACTACCCGTAAAAAAATACAGTCAAAATATATTTAATCGGTCATTACGGTATGTTGATGTTGAATCCATTTATTTTACAGTTGATAACTGTTTTTGCTTGCCATAAATTGCGATGAAAAAACAGATATATTGTTTACCTCTTTTTTTTTTTTAATCCATGGAAATCACAGTAAAATACTGTCACGATGTATGAAACATTACGCACAATGGGTTATTGTGGAATCCATTATTTTACAATATTTTTGCATATGGTAAATTACCATGATAAACACAGATATGTTGTTAACGTCTTTGCAATAATTTAGTCAAAAAATTATTAAATTACAGAAATTTGCTTGATAAATTATTTAATATAAACTAATTTACAATAATATATATTACAAATAAATTGCGGATCTAATCAGCTGTGCAGTATCCAGACATGGTTGAACATTTACCATGAATTGATTAACTTGGACCCCGACTTACACAATTTGAAAAACTTATTCGGGTGATACCATTTAGTGGTCAATTGTACGGAATATGTACTGTACTGTGAAATCTACTAATAAAAGTTTCAATTAATCAATCAATCAATATTTATCAACAACACCCAGCTTTACATAGTAGAGTTTTAGCTTGCACTTACAGATGTAGCGATGAACTGTAGTGGTTTTCTCAAGTTTTCCTGAGCCCATGTGGTGATATCATTTACACACTGATGTTGCTTATTGATGCAGTATCGCCTGAGTGATCGCAGATCACAGACATTCAATGTTGGTTTTCGGCCTTGCAGTGATTTCTCCAGATTATCTGAACTATTTGATGATATTACAGACCGTAGATGGTGAAATCCTGCGATGAGGTAGCAACTTGTCCAGGGTGTACACCGCCTTCCGCGACTCCAAAAGGGAATAAGCGGTAGAAAAACGGATGAATGGATGGAGTGTGAAATCCCTAAATTCCTTGCAATAGCTTGTTGAGAAATGTTGTTCTTAAACTGTTTGACAATTTGCTCACACATTTGTTCACAAAGTTGTGACCCCCGCCCCATCCTTGTTTGTGATTGACTGAGCATTTCATGGAAGCTGCTTTTATACCCAATCATGGCACCCACCTGTTCACAATTAGCATGTTCACCTGTGGGGTTTCCCATTAAGTGTTTGATGAGCATTCCTCAACTTTCTTGGTCTTTTTTGTCAGTTGTGCCAGCTTTTTGGAAACATGTTGCAGGAATCAAATTCCAAATAAGGTAATATTTGCAAAAAATAACAATGTTTTACAGTTTGAACGTTAAGTATCTTGTCTTTGCAGTGTATTCAATTGAATAAAGGTTGAAAAGGATTTGCAAATCATTGTATTCTGTTTTTATTTACAATTTACACAACCAGCCAACTTCACTGGTTTTGGGTTTTGTAGATGATAATGATTAGGTACAAACTCACCGATACTAGTATTTGCAAAGTGCCTGTGTTTCCGAGACATGTGAGCGGTAAATGAGGATTTTAACTTGAAAGTATTTGTACAACCTTTCACCGGACAACACACAACCCAGGCTTCCATGGGTTCCTTCAAGTGAGCTATTAAAATTAACCTTAAATGCTCCGTATCTGTTAAATAGATGCTTACCACCACTTTCAGCATACATAAACACACAGCGTGGTTCCTTTTGATGCAGTTTACAATGAAGCGAATATACATAACCCCACAAAATTACAAGAAAACATGTTCTAACCCAAATGCTAAGTCAGCCAATACTTTAAAACAAAACCCTAAGACAACGATGCTATGCAATACTCCACTATCTCAACTTTAACACGCCCTTAAAGACTAAAACAGTAGCTAAGGTGGCTAGCAAGACCTTATCTCAAGCAAAGCTAAGGTCACCAAATTATTTGTTTTTTGGCAGGCTAGTCGCACCTTAAGCGTATTGCTGCCCTCCACAGGTCTTTTCGAGTTTTCTTCACCCCTATAGGATCTTACTACTGTATATAGTCTAGTCTTTTGAAGGTCTTTAAAAAACGCTTTTGCAGATTGTTGATGTTCCTAACTAAAATTACTATTTAGTGAAGTGTGTTTGTTTCCAATTTCTGACAGCTTTGCATACATGATGGCTCTCTTTTCCTTATATTTATTTCCTACTGTGAGAACATGGGCAATGCTCTCTTCTTAGCCACACTGACGGAAGATGTTATGAGAAAAAGCCTGAAGAATGTGAAAAGGATTCATTCCGCGGCCTGCACGTATTCGTCATGACACAGGATGGATAGATAGCGTTTCATCGACCAAATGTGTATAGTTTTGCAAGGCTCACCAGATATAGTGTAATTTTTCCTTCCATTTTGGCACTTTTACATCATTATCTGAAGAATAGATTTGATGAGTGATTATGTCAGTAAACAGGCTACTGTTTATTTCCCACGGCGTGGCGCAGTGGGAGAGTGGCCGTGCGCAACCCGAGGGTCCCTGGTTCAAATCCCACCTAGTACCAACCTCGTCACGTCCGTTGTGTCCTGAGCAAGACACTTCACCCTTGCTCCTGATGGGTGCTGGTTGGCGCCTTGCATGGCAGCTCCCTCCATCAGTGTGTGAATGTGTGTGTGAATGGGTAAAATGTGGAAGTAGTGTCAAAGCGCTTTGAGTACCTTGAAGGTAGAAAAGCACTATAAAAGTACAACCCATTTATCATTTACTTCTGTCATATTTTGTATGTATGTGCATAGCTCAATGCTGCTGGCGATTGTCGCCGTCTAACATTTCTTTCTTATAAGTTCTCCAACCAAACGAATTGGTATGTTCGTGTTCAAGATCCAGTGTTCAATCTGCAGTGGACAGCTGCTCTAATATGAATTAAATTGTCAATGTTGGGACCTGGCTCAATCAACAATATTATTTTATATACCCTGCACATACAGCAGAGGTCAGCAGAAACAAGTTTTCTCTGGGGTTTATTATGCTTAAATTAAGTATGTTTTACTATATGAAAACAGCATATTATACAATAAAATATACCGTATATTTAACATTATATTTTTGTAGACAGGTAGTTATTATTTTGCTGAATGCTTAACGGTCCGATGTTGTAAATTTAAATGTACAATTTGCATACTTAAATTAAGTTTTTTTATTGATTGATTGATACTTTTATTAGTAGATTGCACAGTTCAGTACATATTCCGTACAATTGACCACTAAATGGTAACACCCGAATAAGTTTTTCAACTTGTTTAAGTCGGGGTCCACGTTAATCAATTCATGTAAAAGTATGTTTTATTATATGAAAACAGCATATCATAAAATAAAATATACCGTATATTTAACATTATATATTTGTAGACATGCAGGGTTTATTTTGCTGAATGCTTAACGGTCCGATGCTGTAAATTTAAATGTACAATTTGCACAATCTTTAATTTAGGCAGAATAATACTGTTGATTTCAGAGTATTTGCATGTTCGTGACATTACAGTATTCCTAAATGCGATTTACAAATTTTCAACATTTTCACAAAAAAGTCATATGTTTTTTTTTTTACATAATGTGACCATGATAAATTTGGTTTCGTTCTGTTTCTTGATTTGCAGGAATCTACTTCATCCACTACAGTGATTAACTATTTTTTTATTTGAAAGCGTTTCACTGTTGCTATTTAACAATTGCTTGATGTAATTTCTACTGTAATTTTTTTACATTGCAGAGCCAAGAGTCTGAAAGAAGAAATATGTATGCACTTAGGGCCTGATTTACTAAAGGTTTGTGTGTATTAACATACAAACCCCATTTCAATATGAGTAGGGAAATTGTGTTGGATGTCAATATAAATGGAATACCATGATTTGCAAATCATTTTCAACCCATATTCAGTTGAATATGCTACAAAGACAACATATTTGATGTTCAAACTGATACCATTTTTATTTTTTTTGCAAATAATCATAACTTTAGAATTTGATGCCAGCAACACATGACAAAGAAGTTGGGAAAGGTGGCAATAAATACTGATAAAGTTCAGGAATGCTCATCAAACACTTATTTGGAACATCCCACAGGTCTGCAGGCTAATTGGGAAAAGGTGGGTGCCATGACTGGGTTTAAAAACAACTTCCCAAAAAAAGCTCAGTCTTTCACAAGAAAGGATGGGCCAAGGTACACCCCTTTGTCCACAACTGCCTGAGCAAATAATAGAACAATGTTTCTCAAAGTGCAATTGCAAGAAATTTAGGGATTTCAACATCTACGGTCCATAATATCATCAAAAGGTTCAGAGAATCTGGAAAAATCACTCCACGTACGCGGCATTGAACATTGAATGACGGTGGCCTTCGATTCCTTAGACGGCACTGTATCAAAAACCAACATCAATCCCTAAAGGATATCACCACATGGGCACAGGAACATTTCAGAAAACCACTGTCACTAAATACAATTTGTCGCTATATCTGTAAGTGCAAGTTAAGCTATACTATGCAAAGCGAAAGCCATTTATCAACAACATCCAGAAATGCCGCCGGCTTCTTTGGGCCCGAGATCGTCTAAGATGGACTGATGCAAAGTGGAAAAGTGTTCTGTGGCCACATTTCAAATTTTTGGGGGAAATATTCGACATCGTGTCATCCGGACCAAAGGGGAAGCGAACCATCCAGACTGTTATCGACGCAAAGTTCAAAAGCCAGCATCTGTGATGGTATGGGGGTGCATTAGTGCCCAAGGCATGGGTAGCTTACACATCTGTGAAGGCACCATTAATGCTGAAATGTACATACAGCTTTTGAAACAACATATGCTGCCATCTAAGCACTGTCTTTTTCATGGACGCTCCTGCTTATTTCAGCAAGACAAAGCCAAGCTACATTCAGCATTTGTTACAACAGCATGGCTTCGTAAAAAAAGAGTGCTGGTATTTACCTGGCCCGCCTGCAGTTCAGACCTGTCTCCCATCGAAAATGTGTGGCGCATTATGAAGCGTAAAATACGACAGTGGAGACTCCGGACTGTTGAACGACTGAAGTGCTACATTAAACCAGAATGGGAAAGAATTCCCCTTTCAAAGCTTCAACAATTAGTTTCCTCAGTTACCAAACGTTTATGAGTGTTGTTAAAAGAAAAGGTGATGTAACACAGTGGTGAACATGCCCTTTCCCAACTACTTTGGCACCTGTTGCAGCCATGAAATTCTAAGTTAATTATTATTTGCCCCCAAAAAAATAAAGTTTATGAGTTTGAACATAAAATATTTTGTCTTTGTAGTGCATTCAATTGAATATGGGTTAAAAAGGAATTGCAAATCATTGTATTTCGTTTATATTTACATCTAACACAATTTCCCAACTCATATGGAAACGGGGTTTGTACTTACATACTTGATAGCAGATGCAAAGCTATCTACTAAACTTGTGCACGGAGGATTGCATCAACGCAAGCAAGGAGCACAATCCATTTATCATGTCTGTCTTCATGAATATGCAAAATATATGAGGATCATTAGAACCCCCACAATACTGGGAGGAAAAGATGCAATTATAATCCCTCACTTTGATTTATCAATGCTGTAGCTGTTCTGCGGGCGCCATTTGGGGTCTTTATTGAGCACGTCTAAATCCTGTGGACACACACACTTACACACCCGGCTGTGGAGAAAAAAGGGGACCGCACTGCAAAGACAACTGAACAGACAATACTTTTTCCTACTTGTGTGTGTCAACACATTAAGACGGTCCTAAATAAAACATACTAGACATATTGTCTATTCAACTCTATCATTTTATAATTTGTATGGCCGCTGGATGACATAAATGGCTAATAAAAGAAATTCAATTGATATGTTCTGCTGTATAGGGGCAATTTTTTTTAACGGTGTTCGTTTTTATTATTTGGGAAATATACTATTAACATCCATCCATCCATCCATTTTCTACCGCTTATTCCCTTTCGGGGTGGCGGGGGGTGCTGGCGCCTATCTCAGCTACAATCGGGCGGAAGGCGGGGTACACCCTGGACAAGTCGCCACCTCATCACAGGGCTATACTATTAACATACTTCCTATATGAAAAAACCTCTTGCAATATGCATGTTCTTGCATTTGGATCATTCCAGATGCATGAATACTCTGTGTTATTTTGTGCACTGCCCTGCAGAGTGCCTCATCTGTGTGCGAAAAATAGTTTCTGTTGAATAGATTGCGACTCTATATTACATAAAAGGTGGTACAGATTATGTTTGTGTGCTGTTTATTCAATAATATTTCAAAATGCCACAGAAGAGCATGATAGCACTAATGTGGAGGGACATTAGTGTCTCCATTGGAAGCTGTTTAGTACACACAAAATCCATATATAAATAGGATGGTCTGTGCCAATTTTGTACTTGTTATCAATTGTACACATATAGTCTCAGTAGATCACATGCAACACGCCCACTAAGAGTACATGCATTTTAGCACACACTATTGAGCATGTGTTATTTAGATCTCAGTAGGGCGGAATAGGCACAATGAGAAGGTCCCGGGTTCAATATCCTGGCTTGGGTTCTTGCTGTGTGGAGTTTGCATGTTCTCCCCATGCATACTTGCCAACCTTGAGACCTCCGATTTCGGGAGGTGGGGAGTGGGGTGGGGTGGGGTTGCGTACTCGGGGGTGGGGCGGGGCGTGGTTGGGGGTGTGGTTAAGAGGGGAGGAGTATATAGCTAGAATTCACCAAGTCAAGTATTTCATATATATATATATATATATATATTATATATATATATATATATATATATATATATATATATATATATATATATAAGAAATACTTGACTTTCAGTGAATTCTAGCTATATATATATATATATATATTTATTTTATTATATATATATATACATATATACAAATATATATATATATACATATATATACGTACATATATACATACAGTACATATATATACATATATATGTACAGTGTATATATAAATATATATATATATATATATATATATATATATATATATATATATATATATATATATAAATACTTGAATTTCAGTGTTCATTTATTTACACATGTACACACACACATAGCACTGATCTACTCATTGTTTAGTTAAGGGTTGAATTGTCCATCCTTGTTCTATTCTCCGTCACTATTTTTCTAACCATGCTGAACACCCTTTCTGATGATGCATTGCTGTGTGGCATGCACAAAAGTGTTTTCATTAAATGAGTCTGGAATCTTCCATCCCTCCCTAGCATGGCCCAAAACCAGTCAAGATCTTCACTGCCAAGCAATCGGTAGTCCATTACTTCTTCCCAGAGGCTATCCAGGTCCAATAGTAGCTGCGGCTTGGAACTTACAAGCTTATTTCTTTCTCTTACTCGTCGTTAGCATCGCCATGGCTGTATCTTCTTCGTTCTTCTGCACTCTCTAAAAGCCATAGATGTTATTGTCACATATGCATGTACATTAGATGGCAGTATTGTCCTGTTTAAGAGTGTCACAACTTTGCCGTTTACGGCAGACGAACTGCTTTACGGTAGACGAAAACGTGACTGCTCTTGTTGTGTGTTGTTACCCCGCAGGGAGGACGTTAATGAAACTGCCTAACAATAAACCCACTTAAAAAACCGAGAACTCACCCTTGATCATTCTACAGTTATAACCTCATTGGAAAGGCTTGCTGTTTATATTGTGGGAAAGCGGACGTGAAAACAGGCTGTCGAAACGTCACTCAGGTCCGCATGGAACTGGAGGGGGGGTGGCCACCAGCTCTGCCTGAATTTCGGGAGATTTTCGGGACAAAATTTGTCCCGGGAGGTTTTTCGGGAGAGGCGCTGAATTTCGGGAGTCTCCCGGAAAATCCGGGAGGGTTTGCAAGTATGTCCCCATTACTCCGGGTACTCCAGCTTCCTCCCACCTCCAAAGACATGCACCTGGGGATAGGTTGATTGGCAACACTAAATTTGCCCTAGTGTGTGAATGTGAGTGTGGATGTTGTCTTACACTGGTCCTCCGACCACTGGTAAGTACCCAGCCACTACTAATGACATTGGTGGTCACTCTCCATAACATAAAGAAAAAGAAGGAGCTTGAGCTTCTTCTGCTGTTGTTGCTTTGCATTTGAGATAAGAAAAGTTAATGCTGGATTACAAATAATTCTATACATCTCATCTGTGTAGTAGTTAAAGTTACTGTGTAGTATTTCAAGTTAAATGATAAATGGGTTGTACTTGTATAGCGCTTTTCTACCTTCAAGGTACTCAAAGCGCTTTGACACTACTTCCACATTTACCCATTCACACACACATTCACACACTGATGGAGGGAGCTGCCATGCAAGGCGCCAACCAGCACCCATCAGGAGCAAGGGTGAAGTGTCTCGCTCAGGACACAACGGACATGACGAGGTTGGTACTAGGTGGGATTTGAACCAGGGACGCTCTGGTTGCGCACGGCCACTCTCCCCACTGCGCCACGCCGTCCCAAGTTAAAGGTAAAGTACCAATGATTGTCACACACACAATAGGTGTGGTGAAATTGGAATTGATGACAACTGGCAGAGGACTTCTGTCTTTAATATGTTAATAAACAGTCCTATTCGGTTGTTTGCCTTTTGTGCAGCTGTAATGGTGGCCAACAGGGCTTCTGGTTTGTGTGCCATAAGGGCACAATCATCAGCATGACAGAATAGATAGTGCCTGTTACTACATAACATACAGTATTACAGCATGTAAGGTTGTATGAGGTTTTTGGAAGGGTTTTTAGAGGGCTTTATGCATAGAATAGATCATATTCCCACTACTTGCTTTGTTAGCCGTCTATTATTAGCAGTTTTTCACTATTTAGAATGCAGAGAAAAAGGAACAACATATGAGTTCTTGTCTCAGATAAGGATTGTGGATGAAGAGCAAAATTCCATAAAAGTGCATCTCCTTTTATACGTCATTAAAAAAAAAAAAATAATAGAGGGGTTAGTGCGTCTGCCTCACAATACGAAGGTCCTGCAGTCCTGGGTTGAATCCCAGGCTCGGGATCTTTCTGTGTGGAGTTTGCATGTTCTCCCCGTGAATGCTTGGGTTCCCTCCGGGTACTCCGGCTTCCTCCCACTTCCAAAGACATGCACCTGGGGATATGTTGATTGGGAACACTAAATTGGCCCTAGTGTGTGAATGTGAGTGTGAATGTTGTCTGTCTATCTGTGTTGGCCCTGCGATGAGGTGGCGACTTGTCCAGAGTGTACGCCGTCTTCCGCCCGATTGTAGCTGAGATAGGCGCCAGCGCCCCCCGCAACCCCAAAAGGGAATAAGCGTTAGAAAATGGATGGATGGATGGATATATGAAAAAACCCATCTGCCTTTATATAACGATAATTAGTTTCTTGTCAACTGAACTCACTGATAATTATTCTCTGTGTGAATATATGGTAATATTGTACAGGGTAATTGGGATTTGTTATATATTGTATATATTATATAAAAATATAATATAATGTAATAATATAATATATCAGTACATATTTAGATATAACATATATTACATATATGTTACATTTTATATTGCTAATATCGTACATTTTTTAGTGTACTTTATACCTTTTGTTTTCGCCCTATTTTTGTGCCCTTGTGTGCATTATTGTTTCCATCCTTACCCTTTCCACCCTTTGTAACTGAGCTACTGGGTGCAACAATTTCCCTTGTGGATCAATAAAGTTTGTCTAAGTCTAAGTCTAAGCCTCATTACAGCTGCAAGTGTACCTAATGTTTTGTCCCATGAGTTTATGCCTAGCTTGTTTGACGTCAATAATAACACCTGCCATTCATTACCTTTTATTGTAGTTGTTAAAACTATGTTTCCTCAAGTAATGATGGCATCGACTTATTGTCAGTTGGAGGTCATTTTGAGAACACACATAGACACAGAACAGTGGAGGTTATCAGTGGGGATGCACACACAAACACACACACACCCATGCACGCACACACCCACCCACACACACACACACACACACACACACACACACACACAAACACACACACACACACACACACACACACACACACTCACACACAGTCTTGCTGTTATGGTGGCATTGTGCGTGTTTGTCTCTAAACAGCAGAGCAAAAGGGCCTGGAACTGGTTAAACAACACTGAAATCCAGTTAATGAGCAGTTGGATATTCTTATAGTAATTAATCTAAAATAATACCTGATTTGGACTTTACATTCTTTTTTCTTTCAGACTCAGCAGCTGAACCAACACATTAGAAACATAGAGAAAAATTATCTCCCGCTGACGTGCACGTGAGCGTCTGCCACAGGTGTCACAACACAAAAGATTACTGTAGGAGCAAAAAGCAGTGTTATTTCACTGTTTACTGCTCATTTTCTATTCAAAGTGATGCAAAGTATCACAGGTGCACGTCGATATATTAGACGACGCTGCAAAAGTTATTTGAGTTGAATTCAATCATTGTAAAGCAGAGTTGGGCAAATATTTTTGACTCTGGAGCCATATTGAAAGAAAAAAATGTGTGTGTGGGGGCCAAGGTGTTTGTGTGTATAAATTATATGTACACATTAAGCTGTAAAAATCTGCTGTACAATATGTGTTTGAGTGCCTTTTTTTCAGGAACACTATTACCAAAAGTCACAATGTCCAATAAAGTTTTAAAAAGTTATAACAGACCACCTAAAAAAAACGGAATGAAATTGTACAGTTTTTTTTTACCAAATGGGACTCCCAAAATTTACATTAAAATAAAGAACATGGGATTTACTATGGACAATAAAACACTGAATATTAACAACATATGAACGTCGCTCCTCTTTTACTTCTCAGACCAAGTAAAACACAACAAAAATGCAAAAAAACAGCAAAATATGAATGCAAAGTGTAACCAACACCTGCAATATGATATATTGTCACGTATCAATCTGCTTCTGCATCTGTTTTTGACACACACGTTTCTGGCTAGCTGCTCTGAAGACAAACCCCGCCCACTCTGGGTTGTTCCTCGTCTGAGCTGCTGTGACGTAGATCAGTGGTTCTCAAATGGGGGTACGCGTACCCCTGGGGGTACTTGAAGGTATGCCAAGGAGTACGTGAGATTTAAAAAAAAAAAATTCTAAAAATAGCAACAATTCAAAAATCCTTTATAAATATATTTATTGAATAATACGTCAACAAAATATGAATGTGAGTTCATAAACTGTGAAAATAAATGCAACAATGCAATATTCAGTGTTGACAGCTAGATTTTTTTGTGGACATGTTACATAAATATTGATGTTAAAGATTTCTTTTTTTGTGAAGAAATGTTTAGAATTAAGTTCATGAATCCAGATGGATCTCGATTACAATCCCCAAAGAGGGCTCTTTAAATTGATGATTACTTCTATGAGGGTTCGGTCCTTGGCCCTGCACTCTTCAGCATCTACATGCTGCCGCTAGGTGACATCATACGCAAATACGGTGTTAGCTTTCACTGTTATGCTGATGACACCCAACTCTACATGCCCCTAAAGCTGACCAACATGCCGGATTGTAGTCAGCTGGAGGCGTGTCTTAATGAAATTAAACAATGGATGTCCGCTAACTTTTTGCAACTCAACGCCAAAAAAACGGAATTGCTGATTATCGGTCCTGCTAGACACCGAACTCTATTTAATAATACAACTCTAACATTTGACAACCAAACAATTAAACAAGGCGACACGGTAAAGAATCTGGGTATTATCTTCGACCCAACTCTCTCCTTTGAGGCACACATTAAAAGCGTTACTAAAACGGCTTTCTTTCATCTCCGCAATATCGCTAAAATTCGCTCCATTCTGTCCACTAAAGACGCTGAGATCATTATCCATGCGTTTGTTGCGTCTCGCCTCGATTACTGTAAGGTATTATTTTCGGGTCTCCCCATGTCTAGCATTAAAAGATTACAGTTGGTACAAAATGCGGCTGCTAGACTTTTGACAAGAACAAGAAAGTTTGATCACATTACGCCTGTACTGGCTCACCTGCACTGGCTTCCTGTGCACTTAAGATGTGACTTTAAGGTTTTACTACTTACGTATAAAATACTACACGGTCTAGCTCCATCCTATCTTGCCGATTGTATTGTACCATATGTCCCGGCAAGAAATCTGCGTTCAAAGGACTCCGGCTTATTAGTGATCCCCAAAGCCCAAAAAAAGTCTGCGGGCTGTAGCGCTTTTTCATTTCGGGCTCCAGTACTCTGGAATGCCCTCCCGGTAACAGTTCGAGATGCTACCTCAGTAGAAGCATTTAAGTCTCACCTTAAAACTCATTTGTATACTCTAGCCTTTAAATAGACTCCCTTTTTAGACCAGTTGATCTGCCGTTTCTTTTCTTTTTCTTCTATGTCCCACTCTCCTTTGTGGAGGGAGTCCGGTCCGATCCGGTGGCCATGTACTGCTCGCCTGTGTATCGCCTGGGGACATCTCTGCGCTGCTGATCAGCCTCCGCTTGGGATGGTTTCCTGCTGGCTCCGCTGTGAACGGGACTCTCGCTGCTGTGTTGGATCCGCTTTGGACTGGACTCTCGCGACTGTGTTGGATCTATTATGGATTGATCTTTCACAGTATCATGTTCTCATAGTCATCATTGTCACCGACGTCCCACTGGGTCATTATTGTCACCGATGTCCCAATGGGTGTGAGTTTTCCTTGCCCTTATGTGGGCCTACCGAGGATGTCGTAGTGGTTTGTGCAGCCCTTTGAGACACTAGTGATTTAGGGCTATATAAGTAAACATTGATTGATTGATTGATAGAAGTCTTTTATTTATAATTGAATCACTTGTTTATTTTTCAACAAGTTTTTAGTTATTTTTATTTATATTTTTCCAAATAGTTCAAGAAAGACCACTACAAATTAGCAATATTTTGCACTCTTGTACAATTTAATAAATCAGAAACTGATGACATAGTGCGTTTTTTTACTTCTTTATCTATTTTTTTAAAACAAAAATGCTTTGCTCTGATTAGGGTGTACTTGAATTAAAAAAATGTTCACTGAAAAAAGGTTGAGAACCACTGACGGAGATTACCGAAATAACTCGTATGACACCTGAAAGCTCAGATTTCGACAATTGAAATACTTTCTATAGTTCAAGACTTACGGTAATTCAAAAACAGCACTGCACAGCATAATGGCGGCGACAGTTTTGATGTTAAAGATCTAAAAAACTTATGTAGAAGGTCCGGCAGGCCGGATTGAAAAGCTTAACAGTCCACACGTACCCCTCCATCCGTTTCCTACCGCTTGTCACTTATGTATATAAATTAAAAATGTCTAAGCTATCTACAAAACCTATCAAATGCAAAATAGTATTATACGCCTGGATAGCGGAAAAAAATAAATAAGCATAAAACAATATGTGGTGGCATATAGGACAAAGTTACGCACAAGTTTCACTTTTGCATCTCAGTGCACATAACTGTAGCGAATTTAGAGACTCTCAATTAAAGGTAGTGGCCCCCCTAGTTTTTATGACGTAACTCCCAGGAGATGCACTCATAGTAAGTGAAGGGAATTACATTTATGTAGCGCCTTCCTCTAGTGACTCAAAGCAGTTCAAGTAGTGAAACCCATGATATCGATCTTCAAGCTAACTTTGAATTATATTCAATTAAATTCAAACAACATTATTAATCCCTCAAGGGACAATTAATTTTGAGCTGCAGGTCATCGTGGTTCGCAAAGTTGTGTGGGTGGCACTGGGAGCATGTGGGCAAAGTTTTGGCCAAGAGCACAACAGCTGTGATTAAGATGGCAGAAACAGGAATCAAACTTGGAACCCTCAAGTTGCTGCCACAGCTGCTCTAACAACCGAACCACGTCCGTAATAGTAATGTGATCCTAATACAATTGATGTATTATTATAATTTGTATTATCTACTGATGAAAATCCAGTGTGTATCAGCCAATCTGTACTTTACACTCTAAAGTAAAGGATTTTTTTTTAATACATATGTTGGCACATGGGCTTCACGGTGGCAGAGGGGTTAGTGCGTCTGCCTCACAATACGAAGGTCCTGAGTAGTCAGGGATCAATCCCGGGCTCGGGATCTTTCTGTGTGGAGTTTGCATGTTCTCCCTGTGACTGCGTGGGTTCCCTCCGGGTACTCCGGTTTCCGCCCACCTCCAAAGACATGCACCTGGGGATATGTTGATTGGCAACACTAAATTGGCCCTACTGTGTGAATGTTGTCTGTCTATCTGTGTTGGCCCTGCGATGAGGTGGCGACTCGTCCATGGTTTACCCCGCCTTCCGCCCGATTGTAGCTGAGACAGGCACCAGCGCCCCCCGCGACCCTAAAGGGAATAAGCGGTAGGAAATGGATGGATGGATAGAAGATTTTTTTTCTCAACAAAACCATATTATTTTGGGGATTTATGGGATTTATATATATATATATATATATATATATATATATATATATATATACATATATATATATATATATATATATATATATATATATATATATATTAAGTAAACTGTCAATACAATTTAAGTGCAAATGAAAATACAGCTTCCTCATTTTAGTCATATTTTTTGCACTTAAGAAACTTCTCTATTACTTTAGATCCAGACTTCTTTTGTTATTTTGATGTTGCCATTACTGCCACAAGTGGTGAATAAGTGTATTACAACTTAGTACTGCTGCTGCCATACGGACCACCACTGGTACATATATTTTTGGTGGCCCTCTAAGCGGAAGCCTACGGCCCAACTATGGTTAAGAAACAATTAATTTAGGTATTTCTAAACCAACATAAGAAGTGGTGGTAAGTATTTAACAAAAAAAAAAATCCAAACAGATTACCAGTCGTCCTTTGCCTCATAGCTCTTTAAATATCGAAGCTTCACCCCATCTCAGATTTAGAATTTTTTTTTTTTAGATATTTTAAATCACATTCTACCATTTTTGGGTTCAGAATCAAGCATATTTAAGCATAATTATTGCTAAAAAAACAACCTAAATATATCAATACTGCACTAGTATTGACTACAAGATGAGACAAAACCAATCAGAGCATGGGATTCAGTATTATGGCCACTAATTGGCTCAACCTCAGCCAACATTACTATATTGGATTAAAAGAGTGTAAAAGTGACTCAAGGGTGTTATTTCATTTCTTTAGCGCTCACATAATGTTGAACAACTTATTTAAGAGGTTTTCAACACTTTTTAATGCTCTTGCTATAATAATTCCTGTTTCAATTAACCTAAAATTAATTTATCTTGGTCATGAACCAATTGACAGCGGCAAACAACTGTATCTGTTTTATAAGTTATCAAGTGAATGGCCAGAAAAAAGTATTGCAGATTTATGTACTAATAATTTTGATAAAATACTTACATTTATTGACCTTTTGATTTGTGTTTTATGTGAAACATTTCTCGAATTTAAGTGCTCAAGAAGAACTTTAATAACAGTAATTTGATTGCAATTCCACTTTTATAGGGAAATATTTTATTATACATTCGATTACATTACAACCAAGGAGGTTCAACTGTTGAGACATTTTGACTGTGTTTTCCTCACAGAGCCAGTTTACTCCAATGGTTTTAATAATATAAATTCTGACGTGTTTAGGCCTACGGCACAAACGTCTTCACCATCAATCACTGCACTTCATAAGCCTTTGGATATTATTGAGAAAACATCCTCTTCTCCTCCCTTTCCTCCTGCAAGGGGAAAAAAATAACATTGAGTCAGAAATACTTGGTCATCCCAGTTGCTGACTCAGGAGCAGAACAAGCCTCTACTTACGAAAGCATCTGCGCATCCTCTCTGACCTCTGCAGAAAGATGTAAAGCAGAATGCACACCAAGATGACGCCAAAGAATGCCCCGATGACACAGCCAATGAGGATTGCAAAGTTAGTGCCGTTATCTAAGTGGACATTGGTGAGGTAACGTTGGAAGGAAAATATTTGTGTTAATTCTTGAACTTCCTGTGAGTAAATGTTTCCAATTGTTTGTTTTGTAACTGAGTTTTGTTAAAAAAAAACAGAGAGAAGACTATAGTCCTCACCGTAAACATGCAGGACGGCAGTGGAAGAGTCGAAACCATTTGGTGACTGACAAACGACTCTTGTGTTATTGTCGGAAATAGAAGTTCCCTTGAAAGTCCACACAGCTAGCGACTGCCCTTTTTGCATAAGACAAGATCCGTAAAGAGCCTATAAAGACAGACATGATGCAATAAAATAATTAGCAGTCTTTAGTTGACGTGACAGGTACTGTCTAAAATGCCAATGATGCAAGTGAAGGGAAACTGCACTTTTTCTTTTTTTTAAATTTTGTCTATCATTCGCAATGCTTGTGTAAGACAAAAACACATATGTCTTTTTTTTTTTTTTAAATGCATCATAACTAATAACTGGAAGATAAACGCTGGCTAAAGTCAGCTAACAATGGAGCTGATGGGAATCGCTCATTCCGCTTATAAAGCGTTCTAAAAACATCCAAAAGCCTTCATCAAGCTTTTATATCCACGCTGTAAGTAAATATGTAATGCATTAACAAGAAAATACATAACAACATGCAATGTTTATGTATTTTGATCATTTTAGGCACACAGCGGCGTATCAATTTCACAGACGCATCATGTTCACTTTACTCATGGCATACATCGCGAGAATGAACAATTCACAATTGTTTGGGACAATTGATGATCCAGAACCTTATATTTTTCAGCCTGAATATAAGATGGATGAGCTACAAGTTGTAATTGCTGTGTGCTAAACAGATGCAGCTTTAGTGAAACACTCTAAGCCTTATTCAGCAGTATTTCTAAGTGCTAAACAAGATAGCGACGAACATGCCATCACTTACTGTACAAGGTCCGCTCTCGCGAGGATGCTGACTCGATCGATGTTTATATCTTCCGATTTGGATGAATAATTCATCATAATCCTCAAGCAGGTTTAAAAAATTAGTGTCTTTTTGTGTTTTACTTGGCTTCTCTGGGTCTAAGCCGAATATCAAAGTGGACCAACTTTTCAGTTTATCTATCTAGATAAACTGATCTAAAATGAACTTTTACCAATTCAGAGGTGATGCAGCAGCAGCAGCAGCTGCAGCAGCTTAACGGCTCAAATGTCAAGCATAAAATGGCATTACAAACATCACAGAGTTAGCTCTCTGTGATGTTTGTCTTCGTTAGCCATTGCAATAACAATATGGCTAATACTTAGTTAATATTCAGGTCACGAGATGAAGTATTGTTGGTGGTTTATTGTTGTTCTTTCAGAGAGCTTTATGGCCGCAATTTTGTACTTCCATTAGCTACATTGTTAGCCACCTCATACTAGCTGTATTTTACAAATTAAAATGCATAAAAAAAGGAAAATCATTTTTTTCTTGTGTTACATAGGGATTGTGAGTGATAGGCAACATTCCAAAAAAGTTCAATTCCCCTCTAAAGAAAAAAGTTAAAGAGGTTTTGCATACATATACAACAAAACTGTAATTTGCAGGTTGGTCCAGTAGAGGGCAATGACACTTTTGCAAAAATCATAATATTATAATATACTTAAATAACACATAAGAAACAGATCAGTTTGAATTTACAGAACTGTATGTAATATTACAGAAGCAACAGTAATGTACTTGTAAAAAAAAAGTTTTTTTAAATATCAGGATCTAATTTCTTTACAGTCTTTTTTTTCTGTTGAATGCTGTGAAATCCTCGTCAATGGTGTTTAGGAATGTGCAAAATTCATCACTTCAAATTCAAAACAACAATGGTGGAACACAGTGTTATTTATCCATCCATCCATCCATCTATTTCCTACCGCTTGCTCCTTTCGGGGTCACGGGGGTGCTGAAGTCTATTTCAGTTGCATTTGGGCGGAAGGCGGAGTACACCTTGGACAAGTCGCCACCTCATCACAGGGCCAACACAGATAGACAGACAACATTCACACTCACATTCACACACTAGGGCCAATTTAGTGCTGCCAATCAACCTATCCCCAGGTGCATGTCTTTGGAAGTGGGAGGAAGCCGGAGTACCCGGAGGGAACCCACACAGTCACGGGGAGAACACGCAAACTCCACACAGAAAGACCCAAAGTCCAAGTCGAACCCAGGACCTAAAATTGTGAGGCACATGCACTAACCCCTCTTCCACTGTGCTGCCTGTATAATGTTTAATTGCATATTATTTATTAATAGTTGAAATATTTTTGCTTTCTTTTTTTTTTTTGCACGTTGTTGGAAGGTGGCCAAATTAGAAATGTCGTTGCATTTTCCAAAACACAACATTTTAGCGAGTTTTCCGCTAATCTTTCTAATGTAAACGCTTGGGAAAGCTGACAAAAGTTTGCTGCCTGACCTGGGGGATGTCATTCACATGTCCCTCAGGGCATGTGAGGTTATAGTCGCCATGGCCACCAGACAAGGTGAAGATGACAACAGGAGAGGCTTCAGACACACCGCAGACGAACATGGCGGGGTCCCCCAAAACCGCCGTGACATCACTTGGCCGAGTGAGGATCCCTTCTGATGAGTTTGTAGAGGCAATGGTTGTGTTTTGTGCTGAAAAATGGACTTAATGTCATTGAAAAGTTCAAAAGAAAATTCAAACGGTTGGAATTGTGGTAATTATCCACCCTATTGGCTAATTAATTAAAAATGATTATGTACAACACAAAAGCAAAAAAAAAATAAAACATGGGAAGCAAAATGAACATGAATATTGTATTTGTTTGTTACCTGATGCGGGTGGGGTGAAGTGGGTTAGGGCGAGCACCAACAAGAAGACAGTGTTCCTCATATTTTTTAGTTTGTTTTCTTCTGAATCTGTGAAAATGTGGACAATTGTAGAGGGCAATGATAAGTAATAGAAAAATACACTATGTAATCCCTCATATTTAATGTTGTGAACCTTTAACCTGACCTTTAAAGGCCTACTGAAATGAGATTTTCTTATTCAAATGGGGATAGCAGGTCCATTCTATGTGTCATACTTGATAATTTCGCAATATTGCCATATTTTTGCTGAAAGGATTTAGTAAAGAACATCCACAATAAACATCACAACTTTTGGTCGCTAACAGAAAAGCCCTGCCCTTACCGGAAGTCGCAGACGATGACGTCACATGTTGATGGCTCCTCACATCCTCACATTTTTTTTAATGGGAGCTTCCAACAAAAAGAGCTATTCGGACCGAGAAAACGACAATTTCCCCATTAACTTGAGCGAGAATGAAAGATTCGTGTTTGAGGATATTGATAGCGACGGAGTAGAAAAAAAAAAGAAAAAAGAATCAAGTTAAAAAAAAACACGATTGCAATGGGACGGGGTCAGATGTTTTTAGACACATTTACTAGGATAATTCTGGGAAATCCCTTATCTTTCTATTGTGTTGCTAGTATTTTAGTGAGTTTAATAGTACCTGATAATCTGAAGAATGTATCCACGGGTGTGTTGACGCCAGTGTCTGATGGAAGTCAACGGCAGCTGTACGGACGGCACACGCTCAGCTGATCTCCGGTAAGTGGCGACTTTTTACCACAGTTTTCTGACCGAAAACTGCTGGTTGACAAGTGGTCGGGATCCATGTTCGCTTGACCGCTCTGATCCATAGTAAAGTTTCACCTTTGGTAATTTTAAACAAGGAATCACCGTGTGTTTGTGTGGCTAAAGGCTAAAGCTTCTGAACTCCATCAGTCTACTTTGACTTCTCCATTATTAATTGAACAAATTGCAAAAGATTCAGCAACACAGATGTCCAAAATACTGTGTAATTATGCGGTTAAAGCAGACGACTTTTAGCTGTGTGTGTGCGCAGCGCTAATATTTCCTAACAGTCTGTGACGTCACGCGTACACGTCAGCATTCCGCAACGTTTTCAACAGGACACTTCACGGGAAATCTAAAATTGCAATTTAGTAAATTAAAAAGACCGTATTGGCATGTTAATATTTCATCATTGAAACTATCAGACTGCATGGTCGGTAGTAGTGGGTTTCAGTAGGCCTTTAACCCCAAACAACAACTTATATCATAGCATATAAGTCATCAGAAAAACATTAGTAATTATGTTTGTCCCTAAAAAAACATATTTAAATATTTAATTCTTGTCTTATCATTGCAACAGACAGAGAAGGAAAAATTAAACTACTGACCAGATTGTATAGGCCATTAGGGCCACAGATCAGTATTATCTCGGGGCGCCACAAGGATGAGGAGGGAAAAATTATTCATATTTATTTGTGCTCAGCACAAACATCATTTTTTCATAAAGTTAGTGTAATAATAATAATGGATTAAATTTATATAGCGCTGTTCTAGACACTCAGATTGCTTCACAGAGAAGTGAGAACTTATCATTCATTCACTCCACATTCACACGATGATGGTGATAAGCTACTTTGTAGCCACAGCTGCCTTGGAGTAGACTGACGAATGAGTGGCTGCCAATCTGTGCCTACGGCCCCTGCGACCACCACCAAACATTCATTCACATTCATACACCAGTGTGAGTCGCACTGGGAGCAAGGGTGAAGTGTCTCGCCCAAAGACACAACGTCAGTGACTTGGAAGGCGGAAGCGGGTGTTATAGATGGTATTACATGCAACACATGAACACAATAAACATTGGACTGAACAAAAAAAATTATGAATCTTTTATCTGAACAGCAGGCATGTACAAAACAATGTTCATTGATCAGTTTACTTCTTATAATTTACATTCAAATGTTCTATGTTTCTATAATTTGTTTGATTCAAACATTTCTTGTTTTATTTTTATTATTCATGTCACATTTAGATTTTTTTTTGTTTTTATAATCTTTTAGTCTTCTTGTTGTCTTAGTCTGTTAGTTTTTTATTCTCCCATTTCATTATCGATATGGTCTGGGGAAAGGCCACCAAATGGGTAATGAAGCCTCTGTTGTCGTTATATAAACAAACACTAAAGACATTTGACCAAAAAACAATGAAGCATCATCCCTGCCATATTACCCCAAAATATAACATGATAAGTTTTGATAATTTTATAAATGTCTTATTTTTAAAAGCTATTTTAAAGTAATGGATTAGGCCCTGATGTGATGTGTCAAGAAATACAAAGATACTGTAGTGAAGGTGTGCCACTGTGCAGACTCAAGCCGCAGTCGGTGGGAGCTGTAGAGTGAAAATGTGCCGGACGACTCTGGGTCAGTCTGCATTCTCAGTGAAGGCCTCACATCTGTGGAACTATTTGCCACTGGATTTAAAGTCACGGTCGGACATTAAACTTTTCTCCACAAAACTGAAAAAGTGGCTCAAGGAAAATCAGAAGAGTGAGCACTAGAACTGGATGTACTGAGGAAAAATGTTCCATTTATTTTCAATGTGTTTTTATTTTTGTACTTGTCTTAATCCTTTTGTATGTGTTTTATATTTTTCTGTACTTTTCTTAAAAAACTAAACCAGGGATAAGGTTTGAAAATCAGCCTGTGGTTAGAAGTCTTATGTACTTTGACATTGTTTACCTGTGGGTTGCAATGTTTCATTGTACTGTTCCTGTCAAATAAATAAATATTTTGTATTATTATTATTATTATTATTATTATTTACTATTTTCTCTTTCTTGTTTTATTGCTGTCATCACTACGTACGCTATCGATCTTACTGCTGCACAATTACTATTATTTTCCCTGATAATTAAAAAATTGTGACACAAAACTGGATACTGAAAAAATGCAGTATAGCTATGTGCACATGGACACAATTAATCGGATTTAAAGTCTAATTAGAATAAAATGCTTCATGTAAACACGCCATTCGGAATATTCTGACCGAATCACACACATTCGGATCAAAATTTCATTCCGATTGAGCCCGCCCATGACGCTGGGACCATGACTAAATGACAATTTAGACATTGGTAATAACTGTCAATAATTGGACAATATTGCAGTCTAAAACATCTATTTTGTCAATATAAACAAGTATCAAAATAATTATAACTGCATATTACTTAGTCTCGGAGGAAGAAGTGTATTACACAGTATCCAGCAACAAATCTGTCTGCCTTATTCCACTTACTGCGTCATGCACATATCTTTAGGAATTTGTGACTAGTGGCTGTTGTCAAAAATACACTTAAACTTAAAGGTTGGTGTATTTTTTCATACCTACCATTGTTGTCTGTTTGACTACTTGTTTTTACGGACTATAAACTGCTACTTTTTTCACACGCTTTGAACCCTGCGGCTTATTAAACGGTGCAGCTAATTCATGAATTTGTCTTTGCTATCGGCCATAAGGTTTGGTATTCAACAAATAGTTTTCATAGAACACTGATAACGACACTAAAAAAGGTGTGTTATTGGTTGTGCTATGACGCAATCTTTTGGCGGTGCTGCGAGATGCAAATTTAATTCCTGTTACGGTCCTTGAGCCGGAAGTATTTGTCCATTCATTTATCACTCCAAGCAACTTTTGTAAGTTTTACAATATAACTAAAACAATTTATACTTACTAAATCATCTCATGTGTGATGTCTGTAGGAGTGTTTTCATGCATATTTGTACATGCTACCATAATGTAATCAAGCTAGTGTCATTGGCATTAGCAAATATGCTAACACTTTACAAGTGTCTGCGCCAGTGTTATTCACTTACAATGGCATTCGGTTTGTATTGTTTCAGTGTCGTAAATTCACCAAAACCTCACCGTGGAGTAATTGAGTCTGTTTAGCTGATTGGAGAGCTAGCTTCCGCAGCTAGTGAGTCCATGACGATGACTTCTGTTTTGTTTGATCAGCTGTTTTACTGTCGTGTGACAGGCACCCTTTGGAAACAATTAAGGTATGTTGATAACTATTTAGAAAACCTTTAGTTCCTATATATATGTCCGGTAATACAAAAATATTTGGTGCATACTGGTGTGAGCTATATAGGATGTAATTAAATTTTTCTCAAACCTTTTCTAAAATTCTACACTACAAAATAATACAAGTATGTATGATTCGTGCTGATAATGGTTTGGATCAAATCGGTATTTGCCAATACACGCAAGGCTCCAATATCGGTATCGAATCGGAAGTGAAAAAGTCTTACCGGGACACCATTTAATAGTTTTGGCGATTCCACATTTTTTTTGTTTTTTCCTCATACTGTACATTATTATAACTTTGTACAAAATCAACCCTCTCAATACCATCTTACATGTAATTTATTCTTTGATAATATTGTGTCTATGTGCACATTCTTAAAAAAAAAGTGTGTTCTGGCTGTTGAGTCGAGTTGAGTTGAGTTTGTGTTTATTTGGAACATGCAAGCATACAACACGATACATCACAATTTCCAGTTTCTCTATTCAACATGTTCGAAAATGAGTAAGAAGAAGCAGAGTTTATTTAATCCTACCTCTTTATCTTTACATAGCAGTTGCTAAAACTTTTGTTCACTTCCTGTTCTCAATTTATTCACAATATACTCCATAAATAGTAACATAAAACATAAATAGATAATAATTAGTGAAGTAAGTTATATTTCATATGGTGAGATAAATACAATTATCAAGAAAATTAATGGATGGATGAAATACATTCAGAATCTTTATCATGGTTCTTCTTGTTTGTACTTTGGAAACACTTTAAGTTTGAAGAGTTTCTTGAAGTTGATCATACTATATTTGATTTTTTTGGTTCATCCATCACATGATTTAATTCCACATACAGATATACTAAAGGTCTTAATTGTTGTACGTGCTTGTTTTAAAATATATATTTCTCTAAGGTTATATTTCTACTCTTTTGTTGAGAAGAATTGTTGTATATTCTTGGGTAGCAGGTTATAGTTTGTTTTGTGCATGATTTTATCTGTTTGCAAATTCACTATGTCGTGGAATTTCAGTATTTTTGTTTCAATGAATGGAGGGTTTAAATATTCTCTATATCCAACTTATGTGTTATTCTAACTGATCTTTTTTGTAACACGGTTAATGAATGAAGTGAACTTTTGTATTTATTTCCAACCTCAGAAATGGTAACACTAGCAAGCAGTAAAGAACATTAAGTGATTTTTGGTCTAGAATATCCATCCGTCCATCCATTTTCTACCGCTTATTCCCTTTTGGGGTCGCGGGGGGCGCTGGCGCCTATCTCAGCTACAATCGGGCGGAAGGCGGGGTACACCCTGGACAAGTCGCCACCTCATCGCAGGGCCAACACAGATAGACAAACAACATTGACACATTGACATGTTTCTTGCCACTTTATGTTGTATATTTTTTATATGAGATTTCCAGTTCATTTTATCATCAATCATTATACCTAGAAATTCGGTTTCATGCACTCTTTCAATTTCTATTCCATCTATTAGTATTTTTCTTTGACTATTTCTTCTACTGTTAACAAATAGCAATATTTTAGTTTTATTGAAATTCAAAGATGTCTGTTTTCGTCAAACCATCTTTTTTAAAATTTGTTAATTTCTTCTGCTATTATTTGTATTAGTTTCTGTGTGTTTTCTCCTGAGCAAAACGCTGTTGTATCATCCGTGAATAATCAATCAATCAATCAATCAATGTTTACTTATATAGCCCTAAATCACTAGTGTCTCAAAGGGCTGCACAAACCACTACGACATCCTCGGGCAAGGAAAACTCACACCCAGTGGGACATCGGTGACAATAATGACTATGAGAACGTGATACTGTGATACTGATGATACTGATGACTATGAGAACATATGAGAACATGATACTGTGAAAAATCAATCCATAATGGATCCAACACAGTCACGAGAGTCCAGTCCAAAGCGGATCCAACACATAATAATGCTAAGTTAAAATATTTTGTAACTTTACAAATGTCATTTATATGAAGAATGAACAATTTTGGTCCTAGTATTGATCCCTGGGGTACAACACAGGATATATTTAGGTTCTAGGTTCACGCATTGTTTCCTGTTGGTTAAGTAACTTCTAATCCAGTTTAAGTCCAACCCTCTGATGCCATACTGTTCTAATTTTTTTTTTTAATAACATTGTGATTAGTTGGATCCATCAACCCTGCTCCTGCACAGTTTTTACTATCTATTGCATTAATATTATTTTCTGTAATTTCAATTAAAGCTGTCGAAGTTCAAATATTAGCTCTGTATCCATATTGGTTCTCAGTGGGTATTTTATTTTTGTTTATGAAACTCTCCAATCTGTCATTGAACAGTTTTTAAATGATTTTTAAAAATTGTGGAAGTCAATTTATGTTTGTCTCCAGTCTTATGAATTATTGCAACTTAAGATATTTTAATTTTGTTTGGGAATTTGCCTTAACATGAAATGATAGGTTATTAATATACGGTAATGGTCCTGAGATCTCTTCAACAACCTTTTTTATCGTTTCCATATAAATTCCATTACAATCGATTGAAGTCATAGATTTGCATTTTTTCACGATTTAATTATTTCCTCCTGTGTCACATTGTTGTGGAACATTGAGTTGGGATTTCTATCTATGGTATCATTATAGTCCTCATTTGAAACTGGGTCTGGAATCCTTTTTTCTCCAATTAGCTTTCTACTATTTCCTTCTTGTTGTCATTATTTTTGTTTAAGTCTAAGAAGTATTATGGGTAATCCCTCTTAATGCCATTTTTAATAATGCTAATGAGGATGCCCCATGTTGCTCTTTTATTATTTTGGTTTCTGTCTAATATCCATCCATCCATCCATCATCTTCCGCTTATCCGAGGTCGGGTCGCGGGGGCAACAGCCTAAGCAGGGAAACCCAGACTTCCCTCTCCCCAGCCACTTCGTCCAGCTCTTCCCGGGGGATCCCGAGGCGCTCCCAGGCCAGCCGGGAGACATAGTCTTCCCAACGTGTCCTGGGTCTTCCCCGCGGCCTCCTACCGGTTGGACGTGCCCTAAACACCTCCCTAGGGAGGCGTTCGGGTGGCATCCTGACCAGATGTCCGAACCACCTCATCCGGCTCCTCTCGATGTGAAGGAGCAGCGGCTTTACTTTGAGTTCCTCCCGGATGGCAGAGCTTCTCACCCTATCTCTAAGGGAGAGCCCCGCCACACGGCGGAGGAAACTCATTTCGGCCGCTTGTACCCGTGATCTTATCCTTTCGGTCATGACCCAAAGCTCATGACCATAGGTGAGGATGGGAACGTAGATCGACCGGTAAATTGAGAGCTTTGCCTTCCGGCTCAGCTCCTTCTTCACCACAACGGACCGGTACAACGTCCGCATTACTGAAGACGCCGCACCGATCCGCCTGAATGTAATATTCTTTTCTTCATTTTCGTAGTATATTAGTCAGCTTGTTGTTATACTAATTTTGTGCCTCTGTAGTTCTTTGTGTTACACATTTTCTATAAAATGTATTCTTCTTATCACAAACATGTTTTAATCATTTTGTCATCCATAGTTGATTGTTCTTTCTCTGCTTTCTACTGAGTTATTTCCGTGGACAATGTTTGTCATAAAGTATTATGAATGTGTTTAAGATATGTTCATATGCCTTATCAACATAATTTTCATTGTACCTATTGTCCCAATTTTGCTTTTCTAGCTAATTTTTGAAAACAATCGTCCTCTTCTCTGGGCATAGTCTTGGAAATGTATTTTCGTCTTCCATGTTCTTCTTCCTGTAGTTTTCATCACATATCGGGAAAACTGGCAGATGATCACTAACGTTGGTTATAAGTAGACCACTTGTAGTGTTATTATTGCACTTCAAATGAATACATGAAATGACGGTGCTCTATGGTGGGAAGTTGGTTGCATATGGTTGACAATAAAAATATGATTTATAATAAGATCATGCAACAAAGAAATGTGATGATCTGAGCGGTTTAATCTGTTAAAACTATAACCTTGTGCCACCCAGGCTCCAGCCTCACTATTGAGTTGTTTTGCATGTTGATCACTTTTAATATAATGAAAAAAGTATGAATAATATTAAGATAAAAACTAACCTTAGTATGAGATTTTCTGCAGGACACCTCTTAATAGGTGAGGAATGTGCCTCATTAAAAACAATTGAAAATCCAAGTATTACACCATTGAATAGCTCCGATGTAATAATAAATAATACAAATTTAACTTGTCTTCATCATCTTCGACATTTTCTCAGGTGACGAGAGAAGAATGACTGTGGGACAGTCGACGTCTGGGATTTAAAACAAAAGGTTTTAAAAATAGTGAACCGGTTGAGCTGGCTTGGCTTGAAATGTTTTGAAGCTTTTTTAGGCGGTCATTTGCATTCTATTCCTTGTAGGGCTGACATTTTAGCACAGGCCACACACTGCACAGACTTTACACAGTAACAATTTATTTACAGTTTGCACTTATTGGCATGCACTAGAATAGGAACTTTTCAAAAACACATCCTTTAACTATGAAACACATGAGTAGACAATAGACATAGAGGACTTCAACTGCATTATTAATAAAATAATAGATTATGCAACATAATATTGTATAGTTGCGCATACTCTTTCACTTTCACTCAAATGTGACATTTTACTAGATTGAAAACGAGGAGGAAACACACACACCCTGACAAAGTATGTTCCTTTACCGATTCAAAACATGGATTGTGTAAATGCCGCATGTTGGCCAGTGACGTGTCTAGAGGGTGACCTGAGGTGACATGTGCCACTTTTGAGAATTCGATAGGCCTTCCCAAGTGCCACTCCACTCAAAGGTGGAACGATTTGAAGCATACAGAACTAGTAGGACAGCGGCCTGTGCACACACACACACCTTGCAGGTGGTGTGTGCTTAATCTAGTGATGTGACGAGATATGCCGAGATTTTGAGGCATGTGTCGAGAAATGGAGGGGGTGTTTCCGAGACACGCGTATCGAAACTTGCTTCATGTGAGGGAGGAGCCGAAAATGATCACGTGTGAAGCCTCGCTGCCTTGCCGTACCACGTGACCGCTTCGGGACATGCTTCAGATTCTGCAAGGAAATTCGACAACCTTCAAACCGCTGAAACTCCATTGAAAAATGTTGCGGTCGGATTGGAATGCGGACAAAAAATAAAAATCTATTTTTAAGATGCCAATAGAATACAGTTTTTTCCAATTGCTTACACACTACATTAAACATTTTCACACAGTTAACAAAGTCTACACACAGTAAACAAAACCACTGTGTAGATTTTCCTAATATTAGGCAAAGGCTCTGCTTCACAGTTTTTTTGCAAAATATTACACACAATGCTTTACACACACACATCTTGCACATATATAAGGATTGTGATACACACATCTCCACATCTTGCACACAGTTAACGATTGTGATACACCCATTTTCACACTTTACACACACACACTAGGATTTCGATACACACATCTTCAGCTCCAGAATGTTGTTGCCAAAGACTGCACATGTATCCTATACTCTATGCTGTTATTTTTATTTACAGTCTTTTCCATTGGCTTACTTACAATTTGACTAACTGTGTCTTTTTTCAAAAAGATTTACACACTCTCCAGACTTTTTATCAAAACTTTTAATTTGTCATAGATTTTACTTGTTACTGCATGTCATTGTTGAAAACTGTGATACGTTACTTTACTTGCCTGTGGTAAAAATAAATATTTGTAGTTTGCAGCATCATTGTTGAGCAGTTCATGAAAAGATTACAGGATATATTTACTTTCTCTTTAGGGGCTCACATATAGGCCCAATGCAAAGTAAACAATGACGATGATTGTGGATTTGCCAAAATATTTGGTCAAGTTACAGTAATCATTCATCACATATGCTAAAAGGGTCGGTCAAAATGCCCCAAACATGTGATTTCTTACAGTAAAATAGGGTTTTTTACAAATGTGTTTTGTATTCATCACTGTTGTGGGTAACTGACTCCAATAGTGTCTTATCGTCTGAAGTCTGTGTGAGTGAGATGACAATAAAACTGCATTTTTACAAATGCTTGCTTTATTTTAATGAACGGGCATATGTTTTGACCAAAGTGTGTCATTTTGCAAATAATCTAGGAATTAAGAAAGTTGAATGTGGTGTTTGGAAAAGTGTGTAAATCCTTTTGAAAAAAGACACAGAGTTAGTCAAATTGTGCATAAGCAAATGGAAAAAACTGTAAAATAAGAATAGCTCATGATATTAAATTTGACAGCAAACCTAAGTCGGTCGGATGAATATTACAAAATTGAAACAAAACAATATAGGTGTCTATGCTAAATTTACTCGTCCGTACAGCAAATTCCCTGGTAGTGTAATGATGTGCGTGCTCACCTTTTATGCCACATGACGTGGGTTCGCTTCTCATGATTTAATTTCCGGTATTGTTTTACAAGAAGATTGACCCCATAATTGGTGGTGGTAGGCTATTAATAGCTACAGCTGTTCCTGGGGTAGACTGACTTTTTTTATGGATGCCCTTCCTGTAGAACTAGAATATTTTCTTCTTCCTAGGGTGGCGTAACAGAAAATACAATAATTGAGAAGCAGTGATTTAGGTATTCACTTACAAGGCTTTGGCTAAACTTTCTTAAGTCAATTATGTAATTAGATCATTTCAAATAAAACATTTGTCCAAATCTGCTGAAACTGACTAAAATAAACAGTTAATATGATGAGGCATGAGCTTTATTTACTCATTGAGTATTTTGTAGCAAGATCTACAAATTCCATAAAACATATATTGCAATGCAATTCAAATAATAGGAAATATTAAAAAAACAACAACAGTATTTTACCAAATTAATCAAATCTATAATAATGCGTAGATGAGATACATTGTATGTCATCAGTGGTATTAAAAAGTGTAAATAGACAAGTTTGGATTCATATAATATTATATATATATACTGTATATATATATATATATACACAGTATATATATATATATATATATATATATATATATATATATATATATATATATATATATATATATATATATATATACACAGCCATGTTGGTGATAAAAATAGAGCCTTCGAAAGAAGTTTTGATAAACAAGTGTCTTGTTGGTGGGAGTCATTGTCCTCCTGGTTTATATCCTCACTCTTGTGCTCTGTTCAGTATCTGTTAGTGTCTAATCACATTGGATGGTTTGCAGAGGAGTCACATCAACACAACCCTGTCCTAAATGATAGTTTAATTGGCAAGAATAATTATGATGTATGTCATTTGTGAAATGGAAAATAAAAAAACACATAAAACAGAACATTATGATCATCTTTTAAATAAATACTGGTGTGTGTAAAGCATGTAGCAAGTTGTAAAAACTCTAATGTGTAAGTTTTGACCATATGGTGCACAGAAGGAGCCCGTGAATAAGTTGAAACCTCATTCTACACCAGGGGTAGGGAACCAATGGCTCGCGAGCCATATGTGGCTCTTTTGTTGACTGCATCTGGCTCTCGGATAAATCTGAGCTGACATTGACACATTCATTACACGATAAGTAATGAATAATTCGACTTGTAATCACAGTGTTAAAAATAACGTTCAAAATATAAAACATTCTTATGCATTTTTAATCCATCCATCCGTTTCCTACCGCACCTGTTCAAGAAGTTGCATTAAAGGTAAGAAGTTATTTATTTATTATTGGTTAGTGTGAGGTTTGCCCTCCTAGGGGTTCTTCAGACCACCAAGCACCGACATGAGAGCCTGTTTCAGGGTTACAATATTGTTTTATTTTTCAATTAAATAAATAAATAAAATGATAAATGGGTTATACTTGTATAGCGCTTTTCTACCTTCAAGGTACTCAAAGCGCTTTAACACTACTTCCACATTTACCCATTCACACACACATTCACACACCGATGTAGGGAGCTGCCATGCAAGGCGCTAACCAGCACCCGTCAGGAGCAAGGGTGAAGTGTCTTGCTCAGGACACAACGGACGTGACAAGGTTGGTACTAGGTGGGGATTGAACCAGGGACCCTCAGGTTGCGCACGGCTACTCTCCCACTGCGCCACGCCGTCTCTCAGTTGCTTTCCAGCAATTGTCTTTTTCTCTTTTGTTCTCGCTCGCGCTCTGGCTCCAGGCCCAGCCCCAACCCCGTCTTGCCTCCTGGCTGCTGCTTATAACAGAGCGACAGATAATTAGATAACAAGGCCCAGGTGGGCCACCTACACACCTGTCGCTGATTTCAAGGCCGATCCTGGCAACACCCCGCTTTGCTGCATGCCCGCAGGCCACGCCCCCTCCACATTTAGCTTCAGAATAACAATGTTATTACAAAGAATAAGAGACCTATTATACTCTCGAAATGTTGGTCTTACTTAAAAATGCACGCGTTTAGTTGTGTTCAGTGTTAAAAAAATATTATATGGCTCTTTAGTAAATACATTTTAAAATATTTGGCTTCTTGGCTCTTTCAGTCAAAAAGGTTCCCGACCCCTGTTCTACACCATGTGATAAGAAAAAATTTAAGTTACCATCATGCATCTGTGCAGGTACCTCACCTAAACATATGTCCTTACACTGTTAATTATAGAACAATAATAATAATTTGTTACATGTGAAACCACAATTCAAGTCGGTGAACAGCATGGGTCTACCCTGCCTTTCGCCTAGAGTGAGCTGTGATAGGCTCCAGCTTACCTGTGACCCTAATTAGGATCATCTGTATAGAAAAAAAATAATGAACAATATCAGACACTACGTTATTGGTATTTATAATAAACACATGAATCCAGAATAAATAATATAAGTAACAGAAGCATTTATTAGACAGAAAATAATACATTAATTCAGGATAATTAATAGTAGACACTGTGGTATTCAGTAAATATAAATAAATAAACACATCAAAGATAAGTAGTGTCGAATTCTATGTGGAAATGCATGATTTCAGGATATATTACATCAATCGGATGATTAAAAAAATAAAGGATTTCAGAATGATGCTATGAGACATTGTAGTATTTACAAACTCCAAAACCAGTGAAGTTGGCACGTTGTGTAAATGATAAATAAAAACAGATTACAACGATTTGCAAATCATTGTCAACTTACATTCTACTGAATAGACTGAAAAGACAAGACATTTAGTTTTCGAACTGAGAATCTTTATTGATTTTTTTTGCAAATAATCATTAACTTAGAATTTAATGGCAGCAACACATTGCAAAAAAACTTGGCAATGGGGCATTTTTACCACTGTGTTACATGGCTTTTCCTTTTAACAACACTTTGTAAACGTTTGGGAACTGAGGAGACCAATATTTTGAAGCTTTTCAATGGAATTATTTCCCATTCTTGCTTGATGTACAGCTTAAGTTGTTCAACAGTCTGGGATCTCCTTTGTGGTATTTTAGGCTTCATATTGCGTCACACATTTTCAATGGGAGACAGATCTAGACTACAGGCAGGCCAGTCTATTACGTGCACTCTTTTACCAACGTGGCTTGGCATTGTTTTGCTGAAAAAAGCAGGGGCGTCTATGATAACATTGCTTAGATGGCAACATATGTTGCTCCAAAACCTGTATGTACCTTTCAGCATTAATGGTGCATTCACTGATGTGTAAGTTACCCATGCCTTGGGCACTAATACACCCCCATACCATGACAGATGCTGGTTTTTGAACTTTGCGCATATAACAATCCGTAGGGTTCTTTTCCTCTTTGTTCCAGAGGACACGGCGTCCAGAGTTTGCAAAAACAATTTGGAATGTGGTCTGGTCAGATTATAGAACACTTTTCCACTTTGCATCAGTCCATCTTAGATGAGCTCGGGCCCAGCGAAGCCGGAGGAGTTTCTGGGTGTTGTTGATAAATGGCTTTCGCTTTGCATAGTAGCGTTTTAACTTGCACTTACAGATATAGCGACCAACAGTAGTTACTGACAATGGTTTTCTGAAGTGTTCCTGAGCCCATGTGGTTGCTACCCATGTGTTTACACACTGATGTCGCTTGTAGATGCAGTACCGGCTGAGGGGTCAGAGGTCACGGGCATGCTGCTTACAGGCAGTGATTTATCCAGATTCTCTGAACCCACAACATGTTTGAAAAAAGCTGGCACAAGTGTCAGTAAAGACTGAGAAAGTAGAGGACGGCTCATCAAACACTTATTTGGAACATCCCACAGGTGAACAGGCTAATTGGGTACAGGTGGGTGCCATGATTGGGTATGAAAAAAGCTTCCAAGAAATTCTCAGTCATTCACAAAAAAGGATGGGGCGAGGGTCGCCACTTTGTGAACATATAAATGAGCAAATTGTCGAACAGTTTAAGAACAACATTTCTCAACGAGCTATTGCAAGGAATTTTGGAATTTTACTGTCAGGCTAAGCGATGATTTTACGGCCCTTCGATCCCTCAGGTGGTATTGCGTCAAAAGGTGTGTAAGGGATATCACCACATGGGCTCAGGAACACTTCAGAAAACCACTGTCAGTAACTACAATTTATCGCTACATCTGTAAGTGCAAGTTAAAACTCTACTAGGCAAAACGAAAACCATTTATCAACAACACCCGGAAACGCAGCCGGTTTGCTGGGCCCAAGTTCATCTGAGATGAATTAAAGCAAAGTAGAAAAGTGTTCTGTGGTCTGACCAGTCCACATTTCAAATTGTTTTTGGAAACTGTGAACGTTGTGCCCTACAGAACAAAGGGAAAAAAAAACATCCAGATTGTTATAGGAACAAAGTTCAAAAGCCTGTGATGGTATGGGGGTATAGTAGTGCCCAAGGCAAGGGTAACTTACACATCTGTGAAGGCACCATTAATGTTGAAAGGTACATACAGGTTTTGGAGCAACATATGTTGCCATCCAAGCAACGTTATCATGGACGCACCTGCTTATTTCAGCAAGACAATGCCAAGCCACGTGTTACAACAGCGTGGCTTTATAGTAAAAGAGTGCGGGAACTGGACTTGCCTGCCTGTAGTCCAGACCTGTCTCCAATTAAAAATGTGTGGCGCAATATGAAGCCTAAAATACCACAATGGAGACCCCGGACTGTTGAACAACTTAAGCTGTACATCAAGCAAGAATGGGAAATAATTTCACCTGAAAGGTTTCAAAAATTGGTCTCCTCAGTTCCCAAACGTTTACTGAGTGTTGTGAAAAGGAAAGCCATGTAACACAGTGGTAAAAAGGCCCTGTGCCAAGTTTTTTGCAATGTGTTGCTGCCATTAAATTTTAAGTTAATGATTATTTACCAAAAAAAATAAGATTCTCAGTTCGAACATTAGTTATATTGTCTTTGCAGTTTATTCAATTAAAATTAAGTTTAAAAGGATTTGTAAATAATTGTATTCTTTTTTTATTTACAAAATACACAACTGCCAACTCCACTGTTTTTGGGTTTTGTACAAACCCCGTTTCCATATGAGTTGGGAAATTGTGTTAGATGTAAATATAATTGGAATACAATGATTTGCAAATCATTTTCAATACATATTCAGTTGAATATGCTACAAAGACAACATATTTGATGTTCAAACTGATAAAAAATGTTTTGGGTGCAAATAATCATTAACTTTAGTATTTGATGCCAGCAACATGTGACAAAGAAGTTGGGAAAGGTGGCAATAAATACTGATAAAGTTCAGGAATGCTCATCAAACACTTGCTTGCAGGCTAATTGGGAACAGGTGGGTTCCATAATTGGGTATAAAAACAGCTTCCCAAAAAATGCTCGGTCTTTCACAAGAAAGGATGGGGCGAGGTACACCCCTTTGTCCACAACTGAGTGAGCAAATAATTAAACAGTTTAAGAACAACGTTTTTCAAAGTGCAATTGCAAGAAATTTAGGGATTTCAACATCTACGGTCCATAATATCATCAAAAGGTTCAGAGAATCTGGAGAAATCACTCCACATAAGCGGCATGGCCGGAAACCAACATTGAATGACCGTGGCCTTCGATCCCTCAGACGGCACTGTATCAAAAACCGACATCAAGCTCTAAAGGATATCACCACATGAGCTCAGGAACACTTCAGAAAACCACTGTCACTAAATACAGTTTGTCGCTACATCTGTAAGTGCAAGTGAAAGCTCTATAATCCAAAGCAAAAGCCATTTTTCAACAACATCCAGAAACGCCGCCGGCTTATCTGAGCCTGAGATCATCTAAGATGGACTGATGCAAAGTGGAAAAGAGTTCTGTGGTCTGACGAGTGCACATTTCAAATTATTTTTAGAAATATTCAACATTGTGTCATCTGGACCAAAGGAGAAGCAAACCATCCAGACTGTTATCGATGCAAAGTTCAAAAGCCAGCATCTGTGATGGCATGGGGGTGCATTAGTGCCCAAGGCATGGGTAACTTACACATATGTGAAAGCACCATTAATGCTGAAAGGTACATACAGGTTTTGGAAGAACATATGCTGCCATCCAAACGCCGTCTTTTTTATGGACGCCCCTGCTTATTTCAGCAAGACAATGCCAAGCCACATTCAGCACGTGTTACAACAGCGTGGCTTCGTAAAAAAAGATTGCGGGTACTTTCCTGGCTCGCCTACAGTCCAGACATGTCTCCCATCGAAAGTGTGTGGCGCATTATGAAGCGTAAAATACGACAGCGGAGACCCCGGACTGTTGAATGACTGAAGCTTGACGAACTAGAATGGGAAAGAATTCCACTTTCAAAACTTCAACAATTAGTTTCTTCAGTTCCAAAACATTTATTGAGTGTTGTTAAAAGAAAAGGTGATGTAACACAGTGGTGAACATGCCCTTTCCCAACTACTTTGACACGTGTTGCAGCCATGAAATTCTAAGTTAACTATTATTTGCAAAAAAAAAATAAAGTTTATGAGTTTGAACATCAAATATCTTGTCTTTGTAGTGCTTTCAATTGAATATGGGTTGAAAAGGATTGGCAAATCATTGTATTCCGTTTCTATTTACATCTAATACAATTTCCCAACTCATAAGGAAACGGAGTTTGTACATATGATGGGCAGTTAGGTCATGTACTGTCAATTTATTGCAGTTATTGTTAAGTCCACAACAACAGTTTCCCTATACGAACACCTCCATTAGCGGCATTTATTTGATCGTGTGCATTGTCGCAATTGTGCAGCATCACTATGTCCTGCCTGGTCTCGTTCCCAAATGTCCAGTAATGACGTCACCGATGCCCACCCTCTTCAGCGCACACACTCACAGGACGACGGCTCAAAGCGACAAACCATCGGGTAAAAGTAACTCAAGACTCAACTTTCTTTAAGTGCAGTCTTTCAAATGCTGTTGTACTTTTTATTGAAAGCGGGCGCAGGTGGTTTTGGGTGATAAAAAGTGATGAAAGCGACGTAGAAAAGTCGGCAAGCATTTCACCGCTTGGCTGGGGTCAGTAACCTGTATGCGGATTACTGGAACAGAAGATAGTATTTAGCGTGCTGCGGAGACACACAAGTCATTGCTTCACTCCTTCCTCTGCCTTTTCACCAAAGTGGACTAAAAGAAAATACTTGTTTGGGTGTGAAGACGACGGCGAGGTTCCATCAAGAAAAGTCAGGTGAGTTACAGACAGCTTAAAACAGGCTTTTTGTTTGTCTAAACTCTGAAAAGAAACCATTGCTTCTACTGTTCGTAATAAACATATATATTTTTAGATTCATCTTAAAAACTCAAATACACTATTTATTTCGTATATAAGTAGCCTATAGCAGTGGTTCTCAACGTTTTTAAAGTGATGTACCTCCTGTGAAAATTGTCTAATCAGAGCAAAGCATTTTTGGTTGAAAAAAAGAGATAAAGAAGTAAAATACAGCACTACGTCATCAGTTTCTGATTTGTTAAATTGTATAACAGTGCAAACTATTACTCATTTGTTGTGGTCTTTCTTGAACTATTTGGAAAAAAAGATATAAAAATAACTAAAAGTTGAAAAATAAACAAGTGATTCAATTATGAATAAAGATTTCTACACATAGAAGTAATCATCAACTTAAAGTGCCCTCTTTGGAGATTGTAATAGATCCATCTGGATTCATGAACTTAATTCTAAACATTTCTTCATAAAAAAATAATTCTTTAACATCAACATTTATGGAACATGTCCACAAAAAATCTAGCTGTCAACACTGAATATTGCATTCATATTTTGTGGAAGTTGTATTCAATAAATATATTTATAAAGGAATTTACAATTGTTGCTATTTTAGAATATTTAAAAAAAAATCTCCCGTACCCCTTGGCATACTTTCAAGTACCCCCAGGGGTACGCGTACCCCCATTTGAGAACCACTGGCCTATAAGATGTAATTCAGTATGAGGATGTCCAAAGTGTGGACCGACTGAGGTTTTCAGCCCATGTATAGTTTTTTACTGGCAAGCAGCCAAGGAAATACGTACGAAATAAACATTGCACATACAATGCTAATGATATTCTATCAGTAGACTTGAGATGGTTTTGTGGTGCTTAACAAAAATACTGCAATATATTCCGATTGTGCTCTCCTGCTGTTTACATCCTGAAGTGTGAAAGTGGATGACGCCATACTTAAAGGCCTACTCAAATGAGATTTTCTTATTTAAACGGGGATAGCAGGTCCATTCTATGTGTCATAATTATTCATTTCGCGATATTGCCATATTTTTGCTGAAAGGATTTAGTAGAGAACATCAACGATAAAGTTCGCAACTTTTGGTCGCTAATAAAAAAGCCGTGCCTGTACCGGAAGTAGCAGACGATGTGCGCATGACGTCACTGGTTGTAGAGCTCCTCACATCCTCACATTGTTTACAATCATGGACACCAGCAGCTAGAGCAATTCAGACCGAGAAAGCGACAATTTCCCCATTAATTTCAGCGAGGATGAAAGATTCGTGGATGAGGATAGTAAGAGGGAAGGACTAGAAAAAAAAAAAGGAAAAAAAAAATAAAAAAGGCGAGGGCAGTGGGAGCGATTCAGATGTTATTAGACACATTTAATAGGATAATTCTGGAAAATCCCTTATCTGCTTATTGTGTTACTAGTGTTTTAGTGAGATTATATGGTAGCTGAAAGTCGGAGGGGTGTGGCCACGGGTGTGGTGACCGCCAGTGTCTTTTAGGGAAGCCACGCAGCTGCAGGAGGACGTAAGCTCCGCTCATGTTTACGGTAAGAGACGACTTATTACCACAATTTTCTCAAGCGAAACCTGCCGGTTGACATCAGAATTAGAATCAGAATCAGACATACTTTATTGATGTAGTTAATTAACATGTGGTAGAGAACCATGTTGGCTTGACCGCTCTGTTCCATAGTTAAGCTTCACCTTCGGTAATTTTAAACAAGGAAACACCGGCTGTGTTTGTGTTGCTAAAGCCAGCTGCAATACACCGCTTCCCACCTACATCTTTCTACTTTGACTTATCCATTATTAAAAGATTCAGCAACACAGATGTCCAGAATACTGTGTAATTATGCAATTGAAGCAGACTACTTATAGTTTGGATCGGGCTGGAAAAAAATGTCTGCTACAACCGGTGACGTCAAACGCACGCGTCATCCTACATCAATCAATCAATCAATGTTTACTTATATAGCCCTAAATCACTAGTGTCTCAAAGGGCATCATACGCGTCATCATACCGCGAAGTTTTCAACAGGATACATCGCGCAAAATTTTAAATTGCAATTTAGTAAACTAAAAAGGCCGTATTGGCATGTGTTGCAATGTTAAGATTTCACCATTGATATATAAACTATCAGACTGCGTGGTCTGAAGTAGTGGGTTTCAGTAGGCCTTTAAAGTGGAACCCGCTCAAGTCGCTGATCCGTCTTTGTCGAACAACTCATCAACTCATCCGGTCTACTGTGTTATAGCGCCATAGGCGCCGATCCACATTTCTGCCTGTGGGTGCTGGGACTGGCTGTAAATCTGACGCTACTTTTCTGAGCACGCGCGGGTTTTTGCTTGGTGGTGAGAGATAATTTGCCATCAATCCCACGTGAGTGCTTGGCATTGTCCGCCCCGAAACACTCACGGGATCGGCGCCTATGTACAGCGCTGCATTATTTTGAGATGTTTGTTTTACATACATTGGTCAACTGCTTTCTTACATGCATAAGTAAACTGCTTTCTTCATCATAAAAAGACAGAGCTATTTATTTATTTATTTCAGCCAAATGATAATAGACTATTTTGCGAGTTGAATGGAAGAGACTAACCTTTTTGGCTGCAGATTCTTAAAAACATTAGCCCTATTTGTTTGTGCTCCTTTTGTATGGACCAGTTATTCTCAAATAATAGGGCGGTGTGATGCCAAGGGCCAGCTGCAGGCCATAGACAGACGCGCCTGTCAGAGGATCTGGTATGGAAGTATTATTGTAGCTAAATATTTGGAAATGTGTATGTCAATCTTTGCACGTGTAATCCAATTCACATACGTGTGTACTAATGTGTGTGTTTGTATATCGATATGATTGTGTAATCAGATCCACGTGTGTTTTAAGTTGTCTGTCTGTATAATGATTTGTCTGTGTAATCAGTGTATGTGTAAAAAAAACAAAAAAAACTTGAGACTTTTACGACACTTCAAATCAGCACAAATTGTTTTTGTAGGTTCATTTGAATTTATTTTTTTACCTTAATTTATTATTTTTATATTTTAGTATTAAATGGTACAATTCAGTCCAAAAATATTTATGGTTTAAATCAGGAGTACATTGTTTTTAGAATTTCAGGCAAATTAATGCACTTTCTTTTTTGTTACAGGCTAAACACACACATGCGGTGCTGATTACACAAACACACAGATTGTTTTACAGACGTACACATTTGTACAGTCACATGCACAGATTGAGATATACGTTTGCAAATTTTGCTACAATAATACTTTCCTACCCCAGGAACATGCATTATCAGTTTCATGCAGTATCATGCGTCAAAAACGGTGCACTCCATAACATGCTCATTGCAGCCATTTCATCTGACTTCCTCCATTTTCATGAAACAAAAACAAAATCCACCACAAATTGTTTATTTATTTTTGTTTTATATGGATGGATGTACAATGTTTCAAAGGGGAACTGCATTTTTTTGGGGGGTTGGTAATTTTGCTTATTGTTCACAATCATCATGAAAGACATGACCATGGATGTATTCTAACTTGTATATAAACATAAATAAAACTCAGTTTACAGCAGAGCCAATGCATTTTCCTCTACTTTATTCAACTAATAACCATTCAAAAACCGGCAACAATATTCCATTTACATTTCTTAAATTGAATATTGACCAAATATTAGTAATATTGTTATTATAAGCACTAACGCAGACATACTATTTATGGCGGTGCCGTGATCAATAGCATGTGTGCAATTTCGACATGATCGACTGGTGAGGTTTTTCCTTGCTTCCTTGCTTCCTGGAAATTTATTGCAGACCATTAATCATGATTTTCACCTAGATAAAAGAAGGCTGAGGAGGTACTCCGACAAGTTGATACACTTTGACAACTGGTTAAGATGACACAAAAAGACGCTTAGGTCCACGGTTCACTCTTTAATTCACGAGGATTATGAGTAATTTTTCATCTAAATGGGAATATATGAACATCCTAGTAGTCGGCATCCTAATGAGAGCAGACATTGTACAGTAAGTGATGTTAAATTATATTTGTTGGTGGCCATAAAGTCTGCAATGAGTAGTATTCAGTAATGTTAAAAAAAGTGAACGTTGTGATGAGTTTTTTAAATTAATATATTACAGTATTCTTAAAATGATCAAATACGTAAATTTTAAATGTTATTATAAATGTGCCTGTTACTACATTAATTAAGGTGTTTAGATGGTTTAAGGGCTCTATAGGCAAAATAGAGCAGCTCCCATAGGCTCCATGACAAGCAGACTTTTGATCGCATTTATTTAATATTTAAAATGATAAAACATTTTTTATCCATCATCATGTCTTTTACAATGATGTAAAAGATAGGCAAAATTCCAAAAAAGTGCAGTTCCTCTTTAAATATTGTTGTTGCAGATCATTTGAATTTTATATACAGTATATTATCTTATTATTTAATCAGTTGATTCGATTTTATTTTTTAGTTTTAAATTGTTCAATTTGGTCCAAAAATATTGATAGTTTAAATAAATCCGACTGGTAGGAGGCCATGGGGAAGACCCAGGACACGTTGGGAAGACTATGTCTCCGGGCTGGCCTGGCAACGCCCCAGGATCCTCTGGGAAGAGCTGGACAAAGTGGCTGGGGAGAGGGAAGCCTGGGCTTCCATGCTTAGGTTGCTGCCCCCGCGACCAGACCTCGGATAAGCGGAAGAAAATGGATGGATGGATGAAGTTTAAATAAGAATACAATGGTTTTTGGAATTTCCAGCAAGTTGTTGTACTTTACATCTTTTCTGTTACAGACTAAAAAACTATGTTAATAAAGTTATTCTTTGCTGTAATTTGATCTATATTTACTGTTTTTTCGTTTTCATTATTTGTTAATAAGAATAGAAAAGAGTAGGAAAGGCTTTTATTGTCATTGCACATTAACAGCAACAGAATTGAGAATGATCCGCCAGCAGCAAAGTACTTACTAACAAATGTGTACGGGTATTACAAATAAAGCCCCTAGAATCCTTGAATCCCTGAAAATGTATATATAAAAATAATGTCCAAAAGGAAGGTAGTAAATATAAATGTGCATATAAAGTGCAAACGGTATGGTGAACAACAGTGAGGTAGGTAATAAACTGGCATGCAGTAAATAATTGTATATATGTGTACATGTACAGTATATACAGTGCAAACAGTGTATGGGGCAGAATGTAACAGTACAGTGAGGTATGGTGATTTGTTAAATTAAGGTGCATTCACTGCATAGTGAAGTAGATGTTATAATGTTGAGTATGCAGTACTTATAGTCCATGGAAAGTAACTGTAATAATAATAATAATGGATTAGATTTATATCGCGCTTTCCTATTGTTAGATACTCAAAGCGCTCACAGTGAAGTGGGAACCCATCATTCATTCACACCTGGTGGTGGTAAGCTACATTAGTAGCCACAGCTGCCCTGGGGTAGACTGACGGAAGCGTGGCTGCCAGTTTGCGCCTACGGCCCCTCCGACCACCACCAATCATTCATTCATCATTCATTCACCAGTGTGAGCGGCACCGGGGGAAAAGGGTGAAGTGTCCTGCCCAAGGACACAACGGCAGCGATTTGGATGTCCATAGGTGGGAAGCGAACCTGCAACCCTCAGGTTTTTGGCACGGCCGCTCTACCCACTACCCATTTATATAAATATTCTTTACCTTGTTATCCACTGTAAGAAAAAAATTGCATGTATGTAAGTGTCATTGTAGTCAAGACATATGACAAATTTACCGCAAATGTTGGAATGACAATACATGAGCCTCTTGGCCTCGTACCCCTATAACCATCGATCCATCCATCCATTTTCCTACCGCTTGTCCTGTTCGGAGGTCGCGGGGGGTCTATCTCAGCTACATTCGGGCGGAAGGCGTTGTACACCCTGGACAAGTCGCCAAACCCCTGAATTAGGGCTGGGCGATATTTGAGTGGAAAATAAATCACAATTAATTTTTTCATACCATCCGATCTTGATTAATATCACAATTTTTATAAAAAAAAATTAAACAAAATTTGTCCCGTGCTGGATTATACAGATTACCGCATCCCTACTGTTTACTACTGCACTATCTTGTAACAGAAATTTCCACCATGTTTGATAGAGATAATATATATTAACAGCTGACAACTGTAATTTTGTTCATATATATAGTTGTGCTTACTAGAGGTGTAACAATACAGTTAACCCAATCTATGGTAAATACCTGGTTTTGCTTCTTTTTCAGTACTTTTTGTTGGGGTAAAGAACCCGTTTTTTTTCCACTCAAAGTTTTTTTGTTTTTTTGCTTGTCATCACAAACATTCTGCAGTAAACAAAGTATAATTGGTGTAGTGAATAACATAAGACTTTTATTTCAAGTTAACATGTCTTGAACAACACTTTCAAATGGTAAAATATTATTTGTATTCTTTGATTACTTGTGCTTCTCACCAACGGCAAGCAGTGACCCACACTATGGAGTTTTTAAATCTTAAGTTATGTTGCTTACATTGAATGAAAATATATGATAGTGCAGTTTGAATTCGAGGTACTGTAAAATGTACCAAAACATAACACACGTTTAATGATTATATCAAAAACAGAATGTGTTCTTTATCCACAAACAAACAAAAAGAACACAAAGTGTCTGTCTGCAGAGTTTTTTTTATACCCGTGTGTTGGTACTTTTGTGCTTGTTACTCCAACAGCAGGGACACATTTTTTTAGTACATGTTAGAGCATAGAAGTGGAATCTTTGCAAACACATAAAAAGTCTAATTGAAAATGTTTAGATATGAAAATGCATTTTCTGTTTAAATTAGTGGGTGTGTTGATTCTCCCAGTCAGGGCCAATACAGTCACATAGACATTCTCTGAGTCCCTGCAAGTCTGTATTCGAGGCAAGATTACTGGCAGATAGTGAAACTATAGTCGCTGCTTCTTTTACATGTTGTGTTTAAATTTATATGCTAGTGTTAGTCATATTTCTTGATTTTGTTCTTCTGGGCTGCACTTCCAGCTGTGTAAGGGGACGAGGCACAACACGATTGAACATTAATTACGTTGTGAGGAGACTGACTTTTGCTTTGCTGGAACAAAATGGTCCTTTGGAGAGTTTATGGCGTGGTATCATTTGCAATCAGGGAACACCTCCGGAAATGAACTTTTTGAAGACACACTCAAACGGGTTTCTGTGGGTCAAAATTCATGCAAAGTTTAAACCAAAGCATATCCAGTACAATTGTGTTTAAAATATAGATACAAATTGATGTGTACCATGTCCAAACTAAGCGGTTCCAGTTCACCCGTGACAATTGTGGATATATTTAATATTGAAAATGTATAGACTGATATCTAATATATAGAATTATAGAATACATATAATGCAGGTGTATTTTAGAAAAAACAACTTGTACACGATTGTACTGCTATACTTGTATTACATTTTATCATTGTAACTTTTCTTTATTGTATTCATTTACATTTTATAATATAACATTACATGTTATTGTTTTAGCAGGATTTGGAGCAAAATAACAAAGATAGCACAAGGACACCATCTTCAGTTGTCGTCTGCCGTTTATTGTGCACTGATGTATGCTGAAAAAATTGGAAAAGAGAGCAAGATGGGTAAGTGTAAGTATTACACAATCAAGCATGCTCACCTTAAAATGCTTTGATGGTCAGGTTGCTTTTTCTCTTCATTTGGACTGTCAGTAGACATCAGTTCCCTTGACAGTTAACTATTAACTGATTTTTTCCAACCTAGTTGCATTGCAAGTATTTCTAAATTAAACATCCCAAACAAGATAAAGAGCATTTTATAAATGATTTATTGCCATCTGTTTTGTCAATAGGCCTACTCAAAAATGGTGGGATGAAATATGCTTTCTGGTGGTGCTGAGGTGAACAAAACTATGGCATAAGCTTGTTTCGTAGAACCCATAAAATCTATATCACAGCACAGTCATTTTTCTTTAAACCACATTTTCAACCACAGCAAGCAATAACATGTGTCATAGTGAACCCGTAATGTATGTGTTGGCGATGTAGATATTCTACTTCCTATTTTGGTCTTAAATTCCAGCATTCTTCTTAAATGTTCCGTGTTCTTAGTATCATATACGTCTGTTAAATGTGTTGAACCGACACACATAAAAGGCAGGCACAGCTAAGAAGTGTAAATCCTTGTTTGAAAATTAAACTAATGTATACATATGTTTTACCTTTTGTTACTCACATGGACAGGTTCAGCTAATTTTTCCTCAAAATGTCAACATGGTCATCATTCACCGATTTGTTTTTCTGGTCAAGTGAAGTACATGCTATGGATCATTAATTGCTAATTTTTAAAAAAGTTGAAGTAACCTGGGCAACAGTCGGTGAGGGATATAATCTATGCATGCTGTGCCTTATTATGTATGGGAAAGTTTGATTATAAAACAGTCGTATTTTGTTACATTGCACTTCAAATAATGTGGCTTCACTAATTTGAAGATTTTTTAAAAACTTTTTTTCAAGCATATTTTATGTGTGTATAATGTGTATTACAGTGCGGTATCTGTATCTATCCATTTGTTTTCGTTTATAGTGGAAATTGCTAAACTTCTGTTACTAGGTTAAGGGTAAACTCTACTAAATAACACAACCCTGTGAAACAACTAAACTTGCTGCTACTCTCTTTACCATGACAATCTCAAATAGACCAACTCTTGGCAGAAACATTTTTGCTGGACTTCATTTTCAACCCCTGCCTCATCAATAATACACATTGGTGAGACTTTATGTGAGCAAAGTCAAAAGACAATAGCGGAACGTAACTGAGACTGCTTTCAGCTCTCAGCTATCAACAGTTGTCCTGGAAAAGTAGAGATGAACTCTCTTTATTTAAGATTCACTTCGTCTTTGATATCCAAAACAGCTTTGGAATGACAATGCAGGACATGCATTGCTAACAAAATGGAATGCCAACAAGTAACAACAACACTAATGATTGTGGATGTGAATCTTGACAAAGTGTTTTGCAAAATAACACACGTTCTGGGTTTTAGAACTTAGAAGCCCAGTTATAACTTAAAGTACTAATAGAGTGGAAAGACAAGTTGCCTCTATATTGAAGTTATTATAATATATACTGTATCTGATTTATGTCACCAAAAGACTTCCAAAGTTTGTAAATAAAGAGTTATGATTAAAATTGTATCAATCTCAGGGAGATTGCGGAGCCATTTTGAGAGATAATGACGAAGCAGTCATGTGATCGCGTGACAGAGCAGGAGTAACCAAAGATCCCTTCTCTGTCAACAACATTGCTAATCAAGCAGATTTGGTGAGAGCCAACAACGATTACTTTGGGAAAAATTATGATTCAGGACCTTATATTTTATGAGCCCGAACACAAAGAGGATGAGCAACACGTTTTAGAAGCCGACTGCTACCCGAATGCAGCTTCGTTGTGACACTAGCATCCACAGTAGTGCTGGGTAAAACACATACAAACTAACCGTATTAAACCATAATAAAACAAACACTTGCTATAGTATTTTCATTCTCGCTGTGATTCCGACCGACAGGACGCTCACATAGATCAGTTTCGATGAAGATTCAATCATGATCCTCACAAGGGTTAAAAAAAGTTGCTGCGACAAGCGTCTTTTGGTGTCTTTTTCGACACCCCGGATGTGAAAGTCGACCAGCCTGTCGTTCCATGGCCATATTTGTCTACTGCAGGTGAGAGATGCATGAATTATAATCAAAATGTACTTTTAGCAGGTTTGAGACACCGCAAAAGTAACCACAGGCTATGTTTGTCAACAACAGCAGCGTAAGCCAGCATTAGCTCAATACTATTGATACGCCGCCAAAATAGCTTGTCTGCATTGGCGCTTATAGTAACGATATCCATCATATTTGATTAATTTTCAGGTCACAACATGTATATGGAGTATTGTTGGCGGTTTCAGGATGTTTTTAGAAAGGGTATATCGAGTGCAACAGAAGACATTGATCTTTTGACTCAATTGTTAGCTATTTATTTACGATTTTGAATGCCTAAAAATTTATTTAAAATTTTTGCATATTTTCAGTATGACTGATCTAATAATATGGTCAGAGTGCAGAAGCGTTACTCCAGTGATGTAGAATCTACAGAAATGACCAAATTCTCATGAAACTCTAATCTGTGTTTGAGCAGGCTACTGTATGAATAGATGTTGTTGTAAGTTATATAAATAATATTTATTATTGGGGTAATTGAGTCCCCAATAACTCTTAAAGTTTAAAGTATCATTGCATCGACTACTTTTTTAAACGGGTTGAGCACTATGTCTGGTCCCCTTGTCTGTTTTGGCCACATCATCTTTTTCTTCACTTTCTTCCCTGATGTGTTACCACTTTTTTCTTATTTGTTCCTGACTCAACAGCTTTGACAGCCTTGCACACTTCATCCCATTCAACATGTGTGTTATGATTAGAGCAGTGGTTCTCAACCTTTTTTCAGCGATGTACCCCTGTGAACATTATTTTTAATTCAAGTACCCCCTAATCAGAGCAAAACATTTTTGGTTGAAAAAAAGAGATAAAGAAGTAAAATACAGCACTATCTCATCAGTTTCTGATTTAATAAATTGTATAACAGTGCAAAATATTGCTCATTTGTAGTGGTCTTTTTTTAACTATTTGGAAAAAAGATATAAAAACAACTAAAAACTTTTTGGAAAATAAACAAGTGATTCAATTATAAATAACCACACATAGAAGTAATTATCAACTTAAAGTGCCCTCTTTGGGGATTGCAATAGAGATCCATCTGGATTGACAAACTTAATTCTAAACAATTCTTCACAAAAAAGAAATCTTTAACATCAATATTTACGGCACATGTCCACAAAAAATCTAGCTGTCAACACTGATTATTGCATTGTTGCATTTCTTTTCACAGTTTATGAATTTACATTCATATTTTGTTGAAGTATTATTCAATAAATATATTTATAAAGGATTTTTGAATTGTTGCTATTTTTGGAACATTTTAAAAAAATCTCACGTACCCCTTGGCATACCTTCAAGTACCCCCAGGGGTACACATACCCCCATTTGAGAACCACTGGATGCATGCAACAACAGCACACCAAACTAAAGCAAAATGAGGTGGACCCAAACAAAGCATACATGGCTCCTAACTATATTGCATACAACATAAATGTATGAAAATATGAATAATATAAAACAGAGGTGAGCCTTGACTTCCTATCCTATTGTGTTTTTACAATAACTTTGTTCTCAGGATGAGTATTGTTTTTGGTACAATGTCTCTTTTCCTATTTAAATTGGAGTGAATTTATGTTGAGTTAGGCCAAACCTTGTTTTTGAAGGACACAATACAAATAAAAGATCTTCCTGGTTTTCTAGTTTGTGCTTTAAAATCTGTTTCCCAAAGTGCAAATGTTACTGATTGTAAGAGTTCAAATGGATATTATCTGCTGACTAGGCAATGGGCTGTCATGTAGCTTACAATACTGAAAAAACATCAAGCTTCCATGAAACCTATGGCACATTTTCAAAGTCAAAAATTAAACACCTTCTTCCTGTAATCTGTGATTGTAGAGAAAACCTGACAGGCTGATGCATTTCTGTCATAGTGAATTATCCCAGACAAACAACCATCTCTTTTTGAGATGAGAGATTTAAAAATAGCAGAATTAAATAGATCTTTAGTATGGAATCTGAAAGCACATAGTACCTCCAGCTTCTTGCATTAACAAAGACCCAAAGAAGTGGTCTCAGGTAGAAGAGTACAATGGAGTTATTGTTCTGTCTTTGCCTGTAGTTACTAAAAGAGAT